>NC_052353.1:3545575-3845575 GCF_009727055.1 Benincasa hispida
GAAAAGGAAAGGATTTGTAATTAAGAAGAGGATTTTGAAAGATTTGAAATTATTGAGATTTGGAGAATAAAAAAGTATTGTGAAGGTGACAATTTAGGAAGAAATCAAATTTGAAAAGGCTGAAATTTGGTGAGAATTTGGAGAAAATTGGATCAGGAAATTAAGAAAATAAGAAAAATAAAAATAGTTGGATGATACGAGCACCACGCGCACAGGGAGAAGATTGAGGGTCACACACCCACAATTCTGTGAAGAAACCGCAGGCACGTGCGCGCACCGCGGCATCGCGCGTGAAGCTGGGTGACCGCCACTTGTCATTATCTCATTCGTCCACGGTCGCACACATCACTGCCATCATGTGCCACGCCAGCAAAAAGTGATTGGTTGGAGCGCCACGTCAGCTGCAACATCATCAATATTGACCGTTTGTGTGCCACGTCGGATGCCACATCGCAATGTGCCACGTGTCACTCCACGTTGGATTTCCTCTTCAATCTTCTTTTGCTTATAACTTTCTCGTTGAAACTCCGATTTGAGCGATTAAAATTGCGTTGGAATCGCCTTTCGAGCTCTACAAGATAGTGACTCTGAAATACTGAAAAATGTTAGTACAAAAAATATGAGTTTGTTATCATCAAAATACTTGGTTTGATGATGACAAACCACCAATAATACCAAAAATATTTCTCCCCTTTGTTATCAACAAAAAAGATATACAAGTGATTTTTCCTCCCTCTTAATCATACAAATAATGCTCCCCCTCAATAAATTATAACACATAAATTCATAGAAATATGAATAATGCTCCCCTATCAAACATAATTAGGCAATTCTAATAATGCTCTCCCTATCAAACTAATTAGGCAATTCTAATAATGCTCCCCCTATCAAACATAATTAGGCAATTCTAATAATGCTCCCCTATACAACATAATTAGGCAATTCATTTATCATTTAATGCCTTTTTAAGAATATCTGCCACCTGGTTCTCAGTATTAACATAATTAATGATAATATTCTTATTTGCACATTGCTCCGAAGAAAATGATGTCTAATATCTATATGCTTTGTTCTAGAATGTTGAATAGCTTTTTAGTTAATTAATTGAAACTATATTATCACAAAAGATTGGTACTTGTTCAAATTTTAAACCAAAATCACGCAACGTTTGTTTCATCCATAAAAACTTGAGAACAACAACTAGCAACGGATTATATTCAGCCTCAGTGGTAGATAATGCAACAGAATTTTGCTTTTTACTATACCAAGATACTAAAAAACTATCTAGAAAATGACATGTTCCACTAGTACTTTTTTCTATCAGTTAGACTAAACAGCAAAATCAGCATAAGAATATGCAATCAAATCTAAAGATGTCATTTTTAGATACCCATAAGCCTAAATCAACTGGCACAAGCAAATATTTAAAAAAATTCTTTTTCAGCATAAGTGGCGATTTCTTTAGGACATAGATGAAATCTAGCACGTACGCACGATCAGGTGCATGCACACTAAACATAAATATCAAGTTCTGCTCGGAGTTAAGTAAAGCAAGGATCCGATCATAACCTCTAATAAGCTTTAATATCTATGTTTTTACCTTTTTTCATCCTTATTCAAGCTTGTAGTGGTACTCATCGTCTTTGCTATTTGCATTATCGAAACCTTATACCCTTTTGAGTTGATCCCTAGTGTACTTTTCTTTGATTTATGAAGATTCCATTCTTCAAGTTGTTTCTAAATTCGAAGCCCAAGGAAGAATTTAAGTTCTCTCATCATGCTCATTTCAGAAACTCACTAAGCATACACTTAGAAAATTCTCACAAAGAGAAGAGTTAGTAGCACCAAAATATAAATCATCAACATAGATTTGCACTATAATATCATTATTTTTAATTTTGATATAAAAAAAAGTAGTATCGACCATTTTAAAACCATTTCCTAGCAAAAATTTACTCAACTGTCATACCAAGCCTCTAGGAGCTTGTGTAAAGACTATAAAGTGCTTTATTTAATTTAAAAACATGATTTGGATTATCAAAACTTCAAAACCATGAGGTTGTCAAACATACACTCTCCTCCATTAAAATCATTTAAGGAAGCACTTTTTACATCCATTTGAAATAAAGTAAAAATTCTTATGAGATACAATAATGCAACAGCATGCGACTATATTCTAATCTAGCAACAGGAGCAATGTTTCCTCATAAATCTATTCCTTCTTCTTGACTATAGCCTGAGCAAACTAGTCTAGCTTTATTTCTAACAATATTACCAGATTCATCCATTTTATTTCTAAATATCCATTTAGTACCTATAACAGTATGATCGCTAGAACGCGGGACTAGTCTATTTTTATTCAATCTTCACCCTTCATTTGCAATCATATCCAATGGCCAAAATTTATCCCCCTCGCCTATAAATTCGACTTGATTTTACTCTTCATATACACACACCAAAAGCTATCAAGTCTTAAGCTCTCAATTCTCTCTACTCTCAAATTCTTGTCCTCTTTGCTCCTAAATTGGCCTAGAGTTTTTTTTATGAGTTTTTTTTTTAGTGCTCAACTTGTGTATTTAGCCTTCAACAGGTAATATTGTGAGGTTTTCTTTTAATTTTTAGGAATTTTATTAAGGTGTGGGTATATCTTGGGTTGTGAGAAAAAGAAATTGGTTTGATCCTGAATCAGTAAAAAGGTTATTGGGTTTCTCTTTAGCCTAGGAAAAAGAGGGTCGTGTGTCGGTTTGATCCTCACCTGCAAGAGGATCACTTAGTGAAATACCCAAGAAGGAGTCTTGGAGAGTAGAGTAGACAATTTTCCGAACCACTATAATTCCCGATGTTTTCTCTTCTTCTCTCTCTTTTATTTCTTGTTTTCAATTTTTTGCTTCTTGTCTCAGTTATTTTTTTTAATCTTTCCTAATTGCATGATTTAATTTATAGTGTGTTATTTAAATTTATCTTTGATTAAATTGTCTTTAAATTTGAAGTTATCATAGCTTGCAAGATTTAAGTTTTGTCTTGCATAAATTTTCTTTAATCAAATCAGTGGGTTAACTTTATTGAGCATTGTTTGGAGATAAAATTATTTTTAAAAAATTGATAGTCAACCCTATTCACTCCCCCTACAATTGTTGTAAAGTGCTACAAATGATCTGATCCTGATCATTCATGTATTCGACATGCGAGTGGGGATATTTTATATAAAAGAGTTTGTATAAAACCGGACCATAAGATGCTTAGTCTCATTATATAACACCGTTCATAATGGAGGCTTACATTCTACTAGGATGACCATAGGCTACGAAGCATAAACACCGATATGGATAAGTGATATGGAAATGATCGAATACGATGATTCATCAATTTCTAAAAAAAACCGAGATGCAGATACGTCTAAGGATATGTCATTTTAATTTTTTTCATATATATAAATTTAACAATAAAGAAAGATACTAAAATGTAATCCACCAAGTCTAAAACATAAGATATCAAATTAATAACATAAAATTAATCAACGAAACACATATTACAAAATTTTTAGTACAAATTAGAGAAACTTGAAATATTATCACTTTGTCCCACCACAAAGTTCTTAGTACAAACCAAATCAGTAACATAAAGACTATAAAATAGAGAAACTTGAAACACTCAAATCTTAAAGCACCATAACATCATCATCACTTTCACCACCACCATGATCTCCTAAAACATCAGCCTCTAACTCTGGTTCATCTAAAGATAAATTGGCTACTTCCAACATACCAACATCTTCAAAAGAGTCAAAACTATCTCCAGCAATGTCCCATGCTTTAGTCTCTCTTCTTGAATCTTCTAGAGTACCCTTTGATAAAAGGTGTAGATTGCTGTGAATATATACCAAATCTTTTGCATGTTGAGGTGTCAACTTATTCCTTTCGAGAGAGTTAATAAAAGAGTATGTGCTCCAAAGGTTGCCTGAGTACTTTCAATGCAATTGGTTCAAGCATTGGGGCATAGACATCATGAGTGGCCCACCAACTTATAGGATCAATTATACATCTTTAAGATATAGAATCAGGGTCGCTGAAATCTCTAGATTTGGTAGAAAAGTTTGCAAACTCTATGTTCACTTTTGCACGATCCCCAGGGTCACTAAAATATTTCTTAAAACACTTCATCCTCTCTCGAGATAGTTTGATATCTTGGTGTGGAGCCACTCGATTATGAGACTCTAAAAGCCATTCTTCACTTTAGTATCTAAATAGAAGTTTTAAAGAACGTCGATACTCTTATCAAATATAATCTATGAGGTTAGAATATAAGATAAAACAAAAACAAAAACAAAAAAAGATAGACAAGATAGTGTAATTAAGTACCTCAGATTCAAGGAGTGTGCTAAACAATGAACTGGATTATTGTTTTTATTCTAGCGATCAATGAGAATTTTATACACCACGTCATAAAAAGAGGAAAAGTCACTAGGTTCAGTTGTTTTCAATCCTCCATGCTTATAAATAGTCGTCTTCACCTTTACAATCATTACATCCCACATATCAAACACCAAATGTAGACAAGGTGCATATGTATCACAAGCTCTAATCATGTCATAGAAAGGTGCAGTGAAGGCAAGAATATAATCAATTTTGTCCCACTATAAGTCGATAAGCACCAAATCCTTCACCCACCTTGCCTTTCCCACTTCATCTTCCCTATAATTTGCTCATTTATCACCGATGACCATGACTTGTAAACCACCTTTAATAAGTTTAAACCTTTTAAGCATGATGATAATAGATGCAAAGCGTGTTTCAGCCACAGTAAGTAATTTCAGAGATACAAATTCATTAAACATGGCAAGTCGCATCGAATGATTCATAATAAATTTTTTCACAAACATTACTTCACTAGCAATATCAGAGATCCAACTGCACTCCTTAGACATAAGTTGGTTGTTTTCAACATTCTTAGAAGCACATATATTATTCAAACCAAGGTTCAAGGTATGCACTATACATGGTGTCCATACAATCGTGGGAAATTGTGATTCGATGATTTGTCTTGCGACTTTGCATTTAGGGCAATGTCAGTTATCACTTGAATCACTTTCTCATGCCCAATTTCATTAATAACTTCTTTAATCAAATTTGCAATGAAATACTTGTATTTAGTCTCGCCAGAACATTCCACTAACTTTAGAAACATAGGTTGTCCTTCTGAAATTGCCATAAAATTAATCAAAGGCCTCCTTTGTGAGTCATTCCATCCATCACTCATGAAACTCACCCCTTTAGTATGCCATCCATCTCTAATTGGAATAACTGCTCTATATTTGTCTTTTCTTTCTGAAGAAGAGTAGTCCTCAACATATTATATCCAGGAGGCAAATATCCTGATAATAAATTATTTGCAGCATAAGCAAATGCTCATCTAAAGTGTGGATTTCTCGCTAAATGAAATGGCAAACCAGCTGAATAAAACATTATGGCAATTAGTGAATGTAATTGGTCTCGTGATGCATTGTTGAATGATTTTTCAATTGCACTTGTTGAAGGAACTCTTATAGAAGAGAACCAGTGAGTGAAAGCAAGATATTTCTAAGCCCATTGTGAAAGAATAAACACATTCACATACATACAAGAATAGTTATGCATCTTAAACAAAATTACATCATGCTTTTTTAATCAAATATAAAAGGAATTGAGAGACATACCTTTGAATAACTCTTCTTCTGTAAATCTCTCGCTTTCATGAACAACTAGACAAAAATCTCTCGCTTTCGTGAGCAATTGAACAGCAACTTCTCACTGTCGTTTAGATCACGAACAGTCTTCTCCTCAAACAAGAACCCTTCGACACTACCACTCGACAACGTTGGTATTCTCGGAGTGAGAATTTAGGAAGTGTGAACTCTGTGTGAATTTGGTAGAGGGAAGGAGGAAGAAAATGATCAACGATCAAGTAAGTGGGATCATAGCCTAAGGTCTCTTTATATACTAGTTCAATTAGGGTTCCCATTAAACCTTAATTAACTAAGAATGGGCTTCTACCCATTAAATCCATACTCAATTAGGAATCTAGGACCTTAATTAATTATATCACATAATAGGACCCAATCTAATAAAATAACTCAATGTGATAAATTATTAATCCACATACATAGCCCACACTTTAATTAAACATATCATTATTTAAATATGTCTAACAATCTCCCGCTTGGGCTATGTCTATGTACCTAATATAATTAAATCACATAAACCTTAAGCGTGCATAAACATGTTATTTCAATAATAGAATTCCCTTTTAGTTCAATCTGGTCCATCTCCTGTATTAGTACGGAATCAAGGAGACTTTCGTCACTACCCTTGTAACTAGACCTTCCTTGATCACCAATTCCAATACATTCAATGACATAGATCAAGTATGGATGGATAGCATGGAAACTGTATGCAAAGTGATATAGATCATGCCTGTTTCCAACTGGTTCAAATTCCTTAATGAGATCATTCTAAAAAAACTTTATGTTAAATTGCATGCATGATAAACAAGTTCAGATAATAAAACATAAACCATCAACTTTATTCTATATGGAAAATAAACAAAATAGGTCAAAGAACATCCTCAATAACAAACTCCCACTAAACCATGGAATCAGAAAAGTGATTAACAACCATGTGAGCAACATGCTCATGAAAAACTTTAGGTGGTAAACCTTTAGTCAATGGATCTGCCACCATAGAGTTTGTTCTTATGTGTTCTATCAAAATTTGGCCATTATGAACTCTTTCTTTAACAACCAGAAACTTTACGTCTACATGCTTTGACTTCGTATTGCTTCTGTTGTTGTTGGAATACATCACAACCGATTTATTGTCACAAAATAATTTTAGTGGTCTTTCTATGTCAACCACTATCCGCAGCCCAATGACAAAATTTCGCAACCATATTCCATGTTTGGATGCCTCATAACATGCTATAAACTCCGCAGCCATGGTAGAAGAAGCCATAAGTGTTTGTTTAATACTTTTCCAGGATACAACTCCTTCAGCCAACATGAAGATATAGCCTGAAGTGGATCGCAAAGTGTCTTGACATCCAGCATAATCAGAATCAGAATACCCAATGATCTCCAAAACTTCTGATCTCTGATAAGTGAGCATATAATCTTTTGTTCTCTGTAAATACCTCATAACCCGTTTGGCTGCTTTTCAATGATCTATCCTCGGGTTATTCAAATATCTGTCTAACACTTCAACTATAAACGCAATATTTGGATGCGACATACTTGATCATACATTAGACTTCCAATGGCCGATGCATAGGGAACCTTCTGCATCTCCTTAGTCTCTAGTGTGGTCTTGGGGCATTGACCTAAATAAAATTTATCACCTTTAGCGATCGGGGTATCTGCTGGCGCATAATCTTTCATGCCAAATCTACTCATGATCTTTTCAATGTAGTTCTTTTATGACAATTTCAAAATACCTTGAGAACGATCTCGCAGTATTTCAATTCCTAATACAAAAGAAACATCACCAATATCCTTCAACTCAAAATTTCTTTTGAGAAATCTCTTAGTGTCATGCAATAAACCTACATCATTACTAGCTATGAGTATGTCATCGACATATAACACCATAAAGATTGATTTACTCCCACTGAACTTGTGATATACACAATCTTCCACAATGTTCATCTCAAAACCAAATGAGGTTATCACTTCATGGAATTTGTGATACCATTGACGAGAGGCTTGCTTGAGACCGTAGATGGATTTCTTTAATTTGCACACCATAGACTTTGAATTACCAAACACAAAGTTTTCTGGTTGCACCATATAAATCGTCTCATCAATGTTCCCATTGAGAAACGCAATTTTTACATCCATCTGGTGTAGCTCTAAATCAAAGTGAGCTACTAGTGCCATGATTACCCTAAAAAAGTCTTTCGATGAAACCGGAGAGAAAGTCTCTTTGTAATCAATGCCTTCCTTTTGAGTAAAACCCTTTGCAACAAAACGAGTCTTATATCTTTCGATATTGCCATGTGAATCCCTTTTAGTTTTAAATATCCATTTACAACCTATGGATTTCACTCTTGATGGCAGCTCGACAAGTTCCCAAACGACATTGTCTTTCATGGATTTTATTTCCTCTTCCATAGCACTTATCCACTTTTGAGAGTTAGAACTTTGTAAAGCTTGTTGGAAGTTGATTGGATCATCTTCTATTACGCCTACATCATCCTAATGTTCTTGCATCTGGAATTGCACTTTTTCTTTCTCTAGTAGATCTTCTTAATGGCACTTCTTGAGGTTATTGAGTTTGAATTTCAGGTTCAACAATGGGGACTTCAATGTTGTCTTGTTCTATAATTGGTTTAATAATGAAGTCAGGAATTGAAGCCTGAACATCATTTATAATCACATGAGGAAAAGAAACTAATTCCTCTTCAAAGACAACTTTCCTTATATTATCTTCCCCCCCAAACTCAACATCCTCAAGGAATCTAGCATTTCCTGTCTCAAACAATGATCTAGAAGTGGGATCATAAAACTTGAAACCCCGATAGTGCTCAGAATACCCAACAAAATAGCAGCTAATAGTTCTTGAGTCCAATTTTCTTTCATTAGGCCTATAAGGCCTAGCCTCAGCTGGACAGCCCCAGATGTGAAGATGCCTAATACTAGGCTTCTTTCCTGTCCATAGCTCATAAGGGGTTTTAACTACTGCTTTACTAGGTACCCTATTAAGGATATATGCTGCAGTCTTTAGTGCCTCACCCCAGAGGGATTTTGGTAGAGAATAATGACTAATCATACTTCTTACCATATCCTTAAGTGTTCTATTTCGCCTCTCCGCTACACCATTCATGCTGGGTTTGCTTGGCATAGTGTATTGCGGGACGATTCCACATTCCTTTAGGTATTTGGCAAAGGGCCGTGGACGTTGTTCACCTGATCCATCATATCTACCGTAATATTCACCACCACGATTAGATTTGACAGCCTTAATTTTCTTTCCAAGTTAAAGTTCGACTTCAGCTTTGAAAGACTTGAAAACGTCCAAGGATTTAGACTTCTCATGAATTAAATATAGGTATCTATATCTTGAATAGTCATCTATGAACGTAATAAAATATTGTTGTCCATTCCAAGGGGTCGTAGGGAATGGACCACAAATGTCTGTATGTATTAGTTCTAAGACGTCTGAGCATCTGTTAGCACCTAATTTTCTTATGTTTGTCTGTTTTCCCTTAATACATTCCACACAAACGTTGAAGTTACTTAAATCAAGGGAATCAAGAATTCCATTTGACACGAGTCTCTGAATTCTCTGTTTAGAGATGTGACCTAAACGCTTATGCCATAACATAGCGGAATTCTCATTTAATTTACGCTTTGTACCACATGAATCAGATAATAGGATCTTGTTAAATGAAGCAAAAGAATCAAGCTTATATAGATTATCAATTAAAGAACCGGTACCAATAAGCTTAGAATCTTGAAAAAGACTAACTTTATTATTTCCAAAAGAACAAGAAAAACCAAATTTGTCCAAACTGGAAATAGAAACTAAATTCCGTCTAAATGACGGTACAACAAAAGTCTTATTCAGATCCAAATAACAACCAGTTTTTAAAAGTAGTCTAAAATTTCCAATAGCTTCAACTAGAACTGCTTTGCCATCACCCACATAGATAAATCTTTCAGCATCACTTGGTAGCCGACTCCATAAACAACCTTACATTGATATACTTATGTGAGTAGTAGCACCAGAATCTACCCACCAAGTATCTGTAGTACAAAAGCTAAATTAACTTCAGAACAAACCAAAGTAAGAAGTTTACCCTTCTTTACACGCCACTTGGCTTATCTGAGACAATCTTTCTTGAAGTGACCTTTCCTTTTGCAGAAAAAATAAGGATTTTCAGTAGCTTGTTTCTTGTTTTTATTATGCTGAGATGTCCCTTCTGTAGCATCCACAGTTTTCCTTTTCTTCTTATCACGAGAGCATGTTGCCAAATGAGTACTTTCTGTCCTTTCTCTCTTCTTGCACACATTGTGAGATAAGTTCATTAATACTCCATTTATTCTTCTGAGTATTATAGCTTATCTTAAACTAAGTGAATTGTGCAGGAAGAGAGATAAGTACCAGATGCACGAGTAAATTTTCATTTATCTCGATATCAAATGCCTTAAATTTACCTGCGAGATTGGACATTTCCATAATGTACTCCCTTATGTTTCCATTGCCCTTATACCTCATAGAAGTTAAAAAAGTCAAAAGACTACTTGCTTCCTCTTTCTCGTTTTTAGCAAAATATTTCTCAATTTGAGCAAGAAACTTATTGGCATTTCACTTTCTGTGAAAAGACTCTGGAATGGAGTGCCTAATGATCATCAGACACATGCGATTTGACCGTTCTCACTTCTCTATATTAGCCGTATTTGGTTGTTCCTCAATAGAAGTAGGTTTATCGGTCCTTAATGCAAGGTCCAAATCCATACACCCGAGAAGTATCTCTAAGCTTTTCTTCCAAATCTTGAAGTTCGATCCATTCAACTTAGGGATTGAACTCAGATTTTCAGATATTTGAGTAAGACCAACTGAAACAATAAACAACAAAACATATTCTCACAATTAAAATATAACAAAATAATTTCACATATGTGGTGGGTCCCTTTAACAAAGTACAGAACACAACATTGATGTCCAACCTTTGAGCAAAAAGACCAACTGTAAATGGTACTCTCAATGTAGTGATCAAAGTACTAACAAATAATTCTGTAAAAAAATAGCCTTTCTTTGGACCAACTATTTTTCACATGAGCAATCCTTATAATTGTCACATACTATTGCCACATGCATACCCACAATTTGGCCAAATAATTATCTTCCTTTGGGTCGATAATTATCCGCATAAATTTATGAATATGCATATCTTATATTTTAGAATTAAATTAATCTACATAACAGAGGTTACTTTGGTAACATATTATTTTGACCAACTCAATCTAAAATATAAGACACAATAATATATATTATTGTATAAAAATAAAAGAGGAAGACATCAAATAGTCTTTACTAATATTCACTTAATAATTGCATACACATAATATAACTAAAGTAACACACACATGTAAATATCGTCAAATATTATCAATCATATTTAAACTTAATCCACAACATGATCAATTAATCTTGAATCTACAACATGATTAATCAAATTTAACCTTAATTCATCAATATGCTAATTTAAATTAGATCTATAAATGACTATTCAAATACCCATTAAATTGCAAGTGGATGCAATAAATCGAACTAATTAATAAACGAAAATTCATAATTTTAGCTTCAGATCAAGTAGTAGTCACCAAAACCATATTGAAAGCAAAATAGTTATAACATTGAGTTGTAGTGAGGAAACAAGAAATCACTTGGACTTCTGAAATCAGCAAGAACAATTTAATTAAAAAAACTTTCAGACCACCAAATTCCTTGAATTAAAAAAGGCGACAATTGTTGTGAAACCCACGCACGTACAGCCGACAAAACCAAAAATACTTTAAATCTTTGAATTCTTTAAACCAAAAATACTTTATCCCGCCGATGAAACCAAGATTAAAGAATTAAAGATTCTATAAGTTCTTTATTGAAACCAAAATTAAAATTAAAGAAAAAAACCAATAGAAAATAAATTTAAACCAACAATACAACATGAAATTCAAACTCTGATACCACTTGTTAGCATAAATCATTCATGTCAAATTGTTAAGAATATATACATACCGGATTCCATTGAAAGATTTATGATGACTCTAAAGTGGCGGCTATTATCTTCCTCAACCAAAGCTCCAAATGCCCTATTTGGGATCTCTCTCTAGATGGGATTCAAGAAAGACTGCTTATTGCTTTGACCATAGCCTAAGGTCTCTTTATACACTAGTTGTTCCCATTAAACCCTAATTAACTAGGAATGGGCTTCTATCCATTAAGTCCATATTCAATTAGGAATCTAGGGCCTTAATTAATTAGATCACATAATAGACCCAATCTAATAAAATAACCTAAATTATTAATCCACATACATAGCCCATACTTTAATTAAATATATTATTATTTAAATATGTCTAACACTATATTGCTAGTTTCTAAATCAATAATTATATTTTTTAAACTAACAATTTGATAGATCCAAAGAGGAAGATTCAAATTTCTCATTTTTATTTCTCAAGTCATTCAAATCAATTTTCGTTTCACATGATGAAGATTTGAGCTCATCATTTTTAACTTCAAGAGATTTAATTGTGTCAATCAAAACAATTTTCTCATAGTAAAGAGAATCATGCACCAACACATCATTAGCTCCATTTTTCAAATGTGCATTTTCACCTATCAAAATTTTATCCTAAAAAATCTAGATCTTATACTTATTTTATAATATCACATTACATGCTTTCAAATGCATCATATAATTCAACATAAGTTAGGGATTTTTGAATTACCTCATTTTCATCACTCTCATCATCGAAAATTTTCTTAATGAGACATTAAACACAAAGAGGATCCATCAAATTTTTATTTCTCTACTTTATGGATTTTTCCTTGATTTTGAGAATTATAATTCTCCTTCACATCAAATAAATATTTAGTACTACAAAGAGAATTTTCTAAGCTATACATATTATCAAGAAAATTTCAAATATCATATGCATAATCAAAATGTAAAAGTGTATCATATATTTTTTTATCCAATGCACGATATATGATATTTATAGCTTTAGCATTAAAAGTGAGCAACTCATTATTCAATTTCAAATTCGAAAAATCATACTCACAAACATATCAAATATTAAAATCTATAGCAAACATAAATGTTTTCATTTTCTTTTCTAAACATCAAAATTTTTACTATTAAAAAAATGAGGTGTATCAACACATTAACTTTCTAAAGTTGCCATAGCTATAGCAATTAAGCTTTTAAAATATATATTTTTTTAATATTAATAAGATACTTAAATATCAAAATAATATTTTAACGATGATTTATATAGAAGAGCTCATCGCTCTATACAAATTGTAAGATCGGTATGACAAACTTAGAGGGGGTGAATATGATTTATTTAAACTGATGAAACTTTTTCTCTAATGCCCAATTAAATAAATCAATAAACTTTTTACTAGCAATTAATTTAAACAAGAATTTGAAGCATATAATATCAACAAAAAATAATCAAGAGATTGACATAGACAAATTCAAGAACAAATTGTAGCAATTGATTTTATGAAATAAAATATATTAACAAATTAATTGCAAAATTAAATAGGAGAGGGATAGAGAAATTGACACCGATAATTGTATAGTTGTTCGGCACAAGTGACCTCCATCAACTTCCCAAACAACTATTGGGTATGTCACTACGAACTTAACTCTTTCAACGGTTTAGAGTCGAACCGCTACAACGTTTCTTTTTCGGGTGCAAGAACACACACAATTCTTACAATAGTTGAGGATCAAACCGTGACAACACTTTTGTTATGGTTTGAGAGTAACCCTTTACCATAGATTTAGAAATGAACAAGAAGATGAGAAAAACTCGATTAAAGAGTAAATTTACAAATTTAAGTACTCGACAAATAAAACCCTCACAATACATAAATATATTAGGAATAAGATGAAAAGAAAAAATTAAAAGCTTGGAGAGAATACAATTATGGCTTTGAGAATTGTAAAATATGTAATTGTTGTTAAAAATTTGGAGAAGATAGAGTATTTAAAAAGAGAAAAAAATTGATGAAAATCACATTCAATTTGGACCATCGGATATTGGTAAAAGAAAATTAAATGGTGGAGATTCAAACTCAACTAGCCGTTAGACACTATAGTATTATATATATATTAATATATATATATTATATTATATATATCTTTTTAAATAATTTCTTTTAAAACCTAACAAACAAAAAAAACAAATGTTCACCGTGTGTCCAAAATTAACTATTAGACACAAACATAAAATAATATGGAATTCATTTTCCTTTTAAATTTATCTCATTTTTTAAATCAATCAAAAAACCAAAAACTCATCACGTGTCACTCCTCTATTATTCCAAGTAGCAATTTTCAATTATCTACTTTCATGAGAAAAATTCTACCACGTCATTAGTTCACATTTTTTTTAATAAGTTTGTTTCGGCCGCATATTATTCGTTTGAACTTCGATTTGAGTGATTCAAATTACAATGGAATCGTTATTTCGAACTCTAAGCAATAGGCACTTCAAAACACTCAAATTATTAATAAATTAATTCATATTTGTTATTATCAAAATATTAATTAATTAATTAATCAAAATTATTTAATTTGAGTTAAAGGCCGAAAAAGCCAACACGATTTAATTTACATAATTAATTATTTCTTTTTCTGTTTGTGTGTGTGTATTTCAGTATTCAAATGTTCACTATAAATATGCAACATGTTTGATCCAGCCAACTTAGCTTAGTCTCATTGAATTGGATATGAATCACTCTTTTGAAAATCGAGTTAGCTCAATGGAAGATCTCGATTGGGCCATATTTTGACTATTCCATTGAGCCAACCCAATAAACTAATTATTGAACCAACACAATATATATATGTGTGTGTGTATTCCAAGATAGATGCAATTTTTGTATCGTATTTTTTTGGCAATTTACTAGGGAGGACACGAATGACATGGAACACTAAGGTTGGGCTTCTATTTTCAAATTTTATTTTATTTGTTTTTTTTAAAAAACTGTGCCAAATGAGCTTGATGTTAGGTCATAGTTTAATAAATGTCAAATATAAATTTATTTGTTAGTTGTTGTTATGTCGTTCGAACATCTCGTGTCTTAGTTTCACGTCACTAGCAATATCCTACCAATAAGGTGTTCACCTTTCAATTTTTATAATCAGCAATTACATCAATTTTTACCTGTGTAAAAAAATAAAAAAATAAAAAAATAAAAAAAATAAAGCATCAATTTATATGGGTTAATTGTTTTAAATAGTAAAATTAAAAATCTTTTCAAGCAAAATGTCATTTTCTACGCGATAGGCTTCTATCATTGATATGTAAATGAATTGGCTCATTTTTATTTATTTGAAAACAACCAATTTTTATATTCATTTTAACAAAAAAAATCTCTGATAAATATTTTTGAATAATTTCAAGACCTCAAATGTTTAAATTAAAATTCTCAAATCAATGTGCATAATTGAAATTTACAACCTAATTTTTCTATGTAGTAGTGCACAAACATACTTTTTTTTTAGTCAAAAGTAGGGAGAGTTAGATTTTTTTTGCTACTAAAACACACTCTATACCAATTGAGTTATGTCTAATCAAGGTTGTTCACTCTTTGGTTGGTTTACTTTAAGTGTAAAAACATGTTGAAAAAACATCAATTTGCACCACTAAATCTTACAAGTTATGTCAAGTAAATCTTCAAAGTAAACCGCTTTTATAAGTAAATCAATTTAGACTATTTATTTGTAATTTATGGCGAAATTAACAAACCAATAATTTTGGATAAATAAGTTTACATATAAAATTTACCGACTTCTCAATTTGGATTTACTTTTTGAGTTTTTTAAACACTTGAAAAGTCAATCCAATAACCTTTCTTCTAGTACTTGAGAATTTATCAAAGGCGGCTGCCCTGCCGCTGGACCAGTCTCTTCTTGGACAGGCGTTTTCGTGTTCTCACATACATTTTCCAAACGCAACTTGATCTTGGCCTTTTTATCAGAAATCACACAATCATATAGCATTACTATATCAAATGGGTAATCTTCTTCATCTTCTTCAACCTTCAGCCTTTGCAGATTTTCATCCTCTGATTTGATGGTTTCCAAAGCTTCAGCTACCTTGTTTTCATAAATGAGAGTATCCAAAGCGTTTGAGACCTCATAAATGTGAGCCTCCAATTCAATCAAGGAAGATATTCTATTGCATTCGGACGCTTGAAGAGTTGAATCCACTGTCTCGTCTGACTCAATGTCAAGATCCATGCTATCCATTAGGTCCTTGACAAGGGCCGTATGAGTAGAGATGGTGCCTTTTAAATGCATCAAATCCTGTTCCATTACCTTTACCTTCTCGAATGCTCTGCAAAATTTAGTCCAACGAGAAATTTTGACCAACCACAAATTTATCAGATCATTTACAAAAATTAACATATGGTACAAACTAAACTCAAATTCAAATAATATCAAGGGTTTGTTATTGAGCAAGCCATCAAATTGGATTACATGAGCAACATTTGGGTGCAATCCAAGCTACACCAATTTCCATGCATCCCCTTCAATCACAATTGAGACAGAACACGAAAAAAAATATTCTTTTTTATAAAAAGAATAGTTTGTCATATGACGACTTGTGATTGAGCACTTGGATGCACAAAGATGAGTGCAGCACAAGATGCATCCAAGTATTTTTCTTATACGATAGAAAAATATTTAAGTGTATCATAGGCTACACCCATCTTTATGCACCTCATCCAATTGTCAAATCATAGTATGTCATGTGACAATCTCTTTTTGATTCTAACTAAATATAACTTTTTTTGTGTGTATGATTAGAATGACACACCAAAATATTGCTCCACACAATATTTAGGCATAAGTTCAAATGAGTCCAAAAAAGGGCTCATTAATAATTTGGTATAAAGCCTAAGAGATTGAGTCCAAAACAATGATTGAAGACGAGATTTGCGAAACTTAGGTCATCGCTCCTTTGAGAAACTGAAATATGATAGAAGCTAGAGAATCCTTAAACAAACAATTAAAGTTCTTGAAGCTTGAAGACTGAACACTCGAAGTTCAGAAGACTTCTCAAAATCAGAGAATAGTAGTAAATTAACCTTGCCCATTTTATTAATGAAGTGAACAAGGAATATATATACTCAGAGAAAATACAGCGAAATAAAAAAAATTAATTACACAGGTGTAAAAGTAAAATACATTCTACTAAATAGCTGCTAGAGATTGTACCACTCCATATAGATCAATTAATTCAACTCTACAAACTAAGCCCGGCAACCATTTCGTCTTTTGTTTTTAATTTTTGAAAATTAAGCCTATTTTCTCTTAATTTCTTACCATAATTTGCATCTTTCTTAAATACAAGAATGGAATTCTTAGCCAAATTTCAAAAACAAAAACAAGTTTTTAAAAGCTACTTTTTTAGTTTTCAAAATTTGACTTAATTTTTTAAACTATTAATAAAAAGTAGATGACAAATGAATAGATAGGCTTAATCTTTTTAAAAAAAAAAAAATCAAATGATCGTCAAATGAAGCCTAAATTTGTCCCAAAGTTTCAAACATTGTCACTCACCTTTTCAAGAACACATGTAGAATTTCAATGTTGTCAATTACTGAACAACCCCGGGATTGATCATAGTTCATAATAGGGTTCTTTTTTAGAATCATAGTTACTGAACAACCAATAAAAGAGATATCTCTTTAGTTTTCAGAGTTCATAAATTAAAATTTCAAGAGACGACTCAAAGAGAATTCAGATACAAACAATCAGAATGAACACTCTTTACTCTTTGAAGATTGAACCAAAATTCTTCACTTCACCACGCCTTAAAACTAAAGTGCTTCAAGAAGATCTGAAGACTGTTTCTAAACTTCACTCCTCTTAGACTGAATCAGATAATCAATTATTACTACCACACCACCAAGTGTAACTCCAGGAACTAAATACATGAATCAACACAAAATCAAGTTCAATACTACAAACTAAATTACTCAAATCTCGTGTCAATCTGGTCATTTTTTCAAACAAAAGCATGTTGATGGAAGCAAAGAAAGCATGTTGAACTGAATTGAATCATACCTGGAGAATGAAAGACAACTGGAAATAATAATTCTGTGAAAATCTCCATTCGATTCAGCCTTCAACTCCAAGAGTTCCGAACACAAATGATTAATTCCCTGTTAATTCAACAGCACGAGATATCCAACTCATTTGCTGCTTCCAATTTATCGCACAAACAAGCAGCATTTCTATAGAAATCGAAAGATATAAATAACATCTTAACTAACCAGGCAGGCAAAATAGGGGGGGAAAAGAGCAAGAAAACGAAGAAAGCGACCTGTATTTACCTTGGCAGTCATGGATCGAACTTCGGATTCATCGTCTGAGTCGCCGGAGGCATGATCGGTCCGCCTGAAGTCCTCGACATCTCCGTTTTCGTGGAAGCGAGCCGAAAAAGACGAGGACGCTGATTGCATTGGAATCGATTTCCCTACAGGAATGAACTGAGGCAATCCAAGCGTTTAAACACATTTTGAATACACTATCGTCGGCTACCGCCTCCATTTGCAGAGCTTCGATTTCTTCAATTATCTGGCGGCTGGTTTCGCTAATTCTTGTTTCGTGGCGTCGAAGTTTTCGCCGGTTTTGCGTTGTCGTTTCTGAACGAAGGCGGAGAAATCAGAAATCCAAGAACCGCTAATCAAAGAATTTGAATATGCAGGTATTTTCTCGATCGATTTTCGGAAGAACCCTGAGAGTTTGGAAGGATCATTTGAAAGGTAATTGCAATGGGTGGAAATTTAAGAACAGAAAATGAGAGGCGCGCCATACACATTTCCCATTTTGCAAAGGGAGATTTTCAAATATAGAATAAGAAATGAGATTAATTTACATAACATATCAAAATGTTAAAAGAGATCCACTGAATTCTGTCGGTATCCGTCGGATAGAAAATGATAAAAATCTGTCTATCACTAATAGACGAGGATATAAGTTTTTTTTCTTTTTTCTTTTTGCTACTTCTATAAATAAATTTATGTGTATCGTAATAAAGTATATCAACAATATATCAATCAAGTATATAAGTAGTATGAACACATGTATTATTATAAAGCATATCAACAGTATGCTAGTCGAGCGTATCGATAATATAAACGAGTGTATAATTATAAAATATATCGACAATATATTAATCAAGTACTACATCAACAACATAAACATATGTATCATTATTAACTTCATCAACAATATATTAATCAAGTGTATCACTATTACCTTTCAAAAAAAAAAAAATCAAGTGTATCATTAGCATAAAACACGTGTGTCATTATAAAGTATATCAACAATATGTCAAAGTACATTAACAATATAAACAAGCACATCATCATAGAGCATATCAACAATATATTTATCAACAATATCATTATAAAGTATATAAACAAAAATA
This sequence comes from Benincasa hispida, assembly GCF_009727055.1. Classification (NCBI taxonomy): domain Eukaryota; kingdom Viridiplantae; phylum Streptophyta; class Magnoliopsida; order Cucurbitales; family Cucurbitaceae; genus Benincasa; species Benincasa hispida. Next base: position 3,564,795 of record NC_052353.1, read on the forward strand.
TCAGTAAAATTTATTAGTAATATAAATGTGTATCATTTATATTAAGAATATATCAATATTATAATTCAACATTAGTATATCAAATTATCAACACATCTTCTTCAAATTAATTGGTTGGAAAATATTGAACGAACTTTGAATAAATTGGTTGCAAAACATTGTTTTCAAACTAATTGTGAAGCGGAAAAGTAGAAGACGGAACGGGGATTAAAGTTTATGAAATTGAGTTGTGAAAAGTGATATGGCAAAGTGGAGGGCATCAAAATTTGTCATTTTTGCAAATATAAAGCCAAAAGGTATGAGTTATGGGCTTAATTATCCCAACACTTTTTAACATTTGTGCAAGTATCCCTTATTTTTAATTAATATTTTGTTGGAAAAATTTCGCCCTGACGTTCAATCTCAAGAGACAAACTTAGGATAGATGTACAAATATTGATTCTAAACTTTTGTTTAAATATTTTTGTTTTGAACTTTCAAATAATAATTTAGTTTGAAAATTGACATATTGATTTAGTCCATGTAATTTATAATTTATAATGATTTAGTTTTTACTAGGAAACTATTATTATGATTTAATGAAATTTTGACATGTGTACATCGATGAATTGATTGAGAATCAATCTTATTTATCAACTATAATGACTAACGGTATGTTCGGGAGTGATTTTGAGATGGTAAGAGATTACTTTTTCTCTTGCCAAAATAACTTTTCCTCAAAATGGTGATGTTTGACATTAGCTAAGATTGATCTTAGAAAAATCTAAAATCATTTCAAATTGATTTTAGAGGAATTAGTTAATAGATGGTTTTTGTTAAGTGATTGACCGTGAAGCAGTCACAAAATGGCCATCTAATTCGTTCTTTTTTTTTTTTTTTTTTGTTAAAATATCGTTGGTTAGCTTTTTGTGAAATCATTTTTAAAATTTTAAATACCAGAACAAAAGATGACAAAAATTGTCTATCATTAAACGGTCAATAAAACAAAAAATTATATATTTATTTGTTTTTTTTTTCAATATCTGCTGGAGACATTCACCTTACTCAATGTAGCAATGATGCATATAAGAATTTAAAAATGAAATAAATATTTACCATGATTATTTAGTTAAATAATAATTTCTCAAATAAAAAATACAATGTAGAGTAATTGAGTAACTATAAATCCACTTTTAGCACCAAACATAATAATTCAAGATTACTTTTTAATATTTGAAAATCACTTTAAAAAATTTGGAACAAAACATAAATTCAATTGTTTAAAAATCAAATTTACAAAATTAATTGTACCTAAATATCATTTTTCCAAAATCACTACTCTAACCATCACTCTCAAACACACCCTAAGTCATTACGTAATCAAAATTGTCACTTTACAAAGATTAAAACGTTATTTGTTAAAAATTGATGTTAAATTATTACAAATTTAAAAATATATGACTAAAACATTATCAACTAAAGTGCATGAATTAAATTACTATTTTGTGAAAGGTTTGGTGAGATGAGACCAAAAGTTTGTTTGTTTTTTTGTTTTTTTTTTTAATGCACTTTTTTGTATTATAAACAACAAATTATATGCATACATACACACACATATATATAATGAATAACAAAAAAATATTCTTTAGATGGGTATCTTTGTTTTGACGAATATTTTACAAAATAGTTGTGTTGAGTAGCATGATGCTAACTCGAATAATGTCTTGTATTTATGTATTTATGTAAGAACGTCGTTATGACTATTCCGGTAATTCGTGCATTAATTTAACATAGTTTGATTTTTTTTTTATAAAGATATTATTCTAATTCATATACATTATTTGTTTTTATTAATTCAAGTGTCATTTTTTTAAATAAATTTTTAGTGTATCTAGTTTAATTTTAAAATGTTTAATTTAGAAAATAAGTCATTTAAAAAAAATCAAATATTTAACAACCAAATGGTGGTGTTTTGAAACATTTTCGTTAAATTAACATTTTTTTAATCAAGAGAGTTTAAATAAAAATAATTTCTTTTTTGAAAAAATGTTGTTTTTTTGTGGACAATCCAAACCTGCCTTAATTTATAAAATTGAGTAATTGATATTTTTAATGATTAATCTGTTCTTCTGTCTTGTTTTTTTGTTTTTTGTTTGATTTTTTAAAATTCAGGATTAGAGGTGTGTTTTGAATACATTTTCAATCCATCGATCTAAAAATTTATGTCATTATGAAATAAACTAAGTGTTTGATAGTTACTTAAAATTAATTTTGGAAAAATTAGTTTGTAATATAAACATTTGAAACCAACTTTTTTTAAAATGAATTTTTAGTGTTTAATGGTTAATCTCTCTTTAGTTTGTATGAAAAAACTCTAGCCACCACTTCAACTACCATGGACCAACACCATTTCCGACGATCGCCCAATGGCCAACGTCCGACCACCATCTCCGGCGATTGTTATCAGGTAACTTCCAGCCATCATCTCTGACAACCATTGCTGGCAAACTCCAATGACTGCCACGACAAGTTCCTTTATGATAAATTGACATTAATAAAAATCCTTTTAATAGATAACAAAAACAAACAAACTTGTATATAAAAACACTTTTGAGAGTGAGTTGCCCGACATAAGTGTGCTTTTATTTTAATGAGTTTTTATCACAATTGTTTAAATGAAGATTTCTTTAAACCATTCCAAACAGACCATCATTTTGGTCCCTTGACTTTTAAACTTCTTCCATCTTTATCATTGTACTTTCAAAATATTAAGTATGATCATTGAAATTTTAATTTGGTTATATCGTGGTCTATAAATTTTTAAAATATATACTCAAATCTCAAACTAAAAAAAGGTTGGTGTTTACCTTTATTTCATTTTTCATGAATTAATAACATGGTTCTCAATGCAAATAGCCCAACTCAACCCACATATTTATTGTACTATTGACTTCAAAGTTAGATGTTTGATTCTCCCACTTCCATATTGTAAAAAAAAAACAATAATCTAAAGACAATAGTGACGTGTTAATACGAGTATGATTTCAAGTCGTACAAGTACAAATTAGAGACAAGTATTTGAATATTTTACATTAGTTTAAATACTATATTGGTTTATATATTTTCAATTTCAGTTAATCTTGATCCATGTACTTTTAAAATTAAAACGTTTATTCTCTACTTTTTTAAACCTTATTTTAGTACTTATAATTTCATCTTTGGTTGATTTTGGCATATGTACCTTTGAGATATCTATTTTAGTCCACATATATTTTTCTTCTTTTTAATTATCATTATTTATTCATTTCTCATCTCATATGGTTTTGGTCTACGTGCTTTAAGAATGGGTAAAAACAAAAAACCACTTTGGAAAATATGAAAGTCGAAACTTCATGACAAATGTATTTATAAAGTACAAAACCAAAATGACCAAAACTAAAAATATGAAAATTGAAGTAGTATGAATGAATATATCAAAGACCATTTAAATAAATATTTTGAAATTTTAGGAGGCGTTTGGGACATTAGTTGATTATTATAATCAATAATTATTATAATTAGTAAATTATAATGGTTAGTGTTCGAAATGCAAACTATTTTAATCTGGATAATAATAGTCTGTATTTGGAGTGTAAACTATTTTAGTTACGTATGAAATAGTAAACACTCCTTAGCTAATAAGAAAATAGATGATGGGTGAAACATAGTATATATATTGGGTTTTGAAATAATATTTACTATACTTAATTATAGGTCATAAATAATTGTATAGACCACTATTATATTTGTTGTCCTAAATATTGAGTGAGCTATAATAATCCACTCCACCAACTTCTAGTTGGTGTCGACCCCTTAAGGATTAAAACAAAACAACCTTAAAAGTTGAAAAACTAAAATTAACAACATGAAAGTAATCAAAGTGGACCATATAAAAAATTTAGTCCCTCTTTGAAAATGATTTAATTTTCTCATTTTTGAAATTTATACTTGTTTCATCACAGTTTATCTTGTTTTTGGTTTGACCAAAAAACCTTTTTGTTTTTAGTTTTTGAAAATTATGTTCATTCATTCTAAATCTTCAATTATAGTATTTATATTACTAGTCAAATTTTAGAAACAAAACAAAACTTATATGTATGTATGCATCATTTTTGTTAGTTTATACTTTTTTTAGTATAGATGAGAGTAGTGTGATTCAAACTACAAACGTTGTGGTTTTCAGTACACTTGAATAACAATTGAACTATCTCAGTTTGACTTTTATTAATCTATACTTGATTTAAGCATAACTTTAAAACCAAAATAATTATCAAATTAAGTTTAAAAATTTATTAAACAAAGACTAAAATAAGTTTTAATAAGTGATATTGATATGTGATCCGTTTATTTTTCAAAGTATTTTTTTGTATGATAAAAATGAAATTTGAACCCAATATTTTCATCATGGCATCATCAATCGTTTCTCAATTCTATTTGAAGTGAAGTGACGTGACGCAGTCGAAACGGCTGACAGGAAATTTGGATTTGATACTGAAGAGTCAGGGTCAGAGTCGATCATGGTGTCAAAATTGATCTTAGCTCCGTCGTCTATTTGATGAAGAAGATGAATGAAATGCTTGGAGGAGCTTCTCGCGCACTGCTGATCCTTCTTCTTCTCCTCTTCCAAGGTTTGGGCGGAGACGGGAGTGATTTCGTCGCAGATGACGGAGATTTTGGCGGAGACTACTCTAAACTCTCCGGTATCATAATCCCTGGCTTCGCTTCCACACAGCTCCGAGCTTGGTCCATTCTGGATTGTCCGTACTCGCCTCTCGATTTCAATCCCCTCGACCTCGTCTGGCTCGACACTACTAAAGTATCTCCGTCGCTCTATCTTTCTATCTTCTTCTGTCGTTGGCATGTAGAATGAAAACGAAGTTAATGTTAGCCCATGCTTGGAAATGTTGAGTTTCAGTTTGTGCGATAGTTAAATTACTTGCCTGTTTCATTGCAACTGTCGTCTTGTATTAACTAGTGGATAAACAATCTCCATATTAATGCTGCAGCTCTTCTTTTACTGTTGCTTTCTTGATATTGTAGTTGTGGTGATTCTGGATTCAATGGGTTCAAATGAGCAAGACATTGTTAATTATTGGGATTGTAATGGAATTTATGCCTTGCCCCTTCATTTTTCTGGGTATTAATGAATAACTCAGTTTCACTGGATTCAAACGTATTCTTGGGTTTCAACTTTGAATAGGAGACTGAGTACGAGAACTTAGATATTTGTTGGATATTTCACATAACGGCAATGCTTGCTGTAGTTAAGTTGAATTTAATTTAGTTGAATCAAGTAGAAGAAGATATTTTTTGGACCATTCATTGATTTGTGCGTGTCATCCTTGCGAATGGTTCCAATTTTATTGGATGTTCCCGAAGGGACAAGTAGAAGAAGATTTGAAACCTGTACTCAAAAATGCACCGTTAAGATCTGTTAATGTTCTAAATTCAAGTGATTTTTCTCTGTCGTTTGTTTCTGTCATATGGTTAAAAGTATATTCGATCACGAGTTGCACTGCTTAATGTTTGAATGTTCATTTGTCTTGCAGCTTCTTTCTGCAGTCAATTGCTGGCTCAAGTGTATTTTGCTAGATCCGTACAATCAAACTGATCACCCTGAGTGCAAGTCACGGCCTGATAGTGGTCTTTCAGCTATCACTGAACTCGATCCTGGATATATAACGGGTAGTTGAAGAAATAGTGTAGTAGGGTTTCTTTGGACTAGTCATAGAATGAACGTGGTCACTTGTTCTTGAAAAGAAAAAATAGTTTCGTTTCGTGGTAGAATGCATCATGTACTGTACTTCCATCCATTGACAAGCTCATATATAATGTACTAATTTATCAACTGTAGGTCCTCTTTCTTCAGTGTGGAAAGAATGGATAAAATGGTGTATTGAATTTGGTATTGAAGCTAACGCAATTATTGCTGTTCCCTATGATTGGAGATTGTCACCAACAATGCTTGAGGAGCGGGACCTTTATTTCCACAAGCTCAAGTATGTATATGCATCTATCATACTTTTACATGCTATTATTATCACCAACCAGAGCCGCCTCTCCATATGTTGCATTTTTACTTTCATGTCACCTTCTGATCAACCTTTCCTTAATGTTTGAAGAATTCAATCATTGCTGGTTTAGATTATTTAAAGATCTTTTAAGAATACTGTAGATAATATTTTGAACGTTACAGTGAAGCAGAGTTGAGATATATGTAACGACATAAAAGGATTTGACCCCAGATACCAAGTGCAAAGAGATCTAAAATCTCAAGTTGAATTTGAAGACTCAATGACTAGTCGTATTTATTTATTTTTTTTTTGGAAAAATTTATAATTGTTTCAAGCCTTTGAAGTTAATTGGTTGCAGCTTGGAGATGCTTAATGTTTCTGAATATTATTCTTCTCTTTCCAGATTGACATTTGAGACAGCCTTAAAACTTCGTGGAGGCCCCTCAATAGTGTTTGCTCATTCATTGGGTAATAACGTCTTTCGCTACTTTTTGGAATGGTTGAAGCTGGAAATTGCTCCAAAACACTATTTCCAGTGGCTGGATCAACATATTCACGCCTACTTCGCTGTTGGTACGACTTATTTCATTAAAGAATTAATACCTCAAGTTATTTTCTTCAATTTCATGCATACTATTTACTTGCCCCAAATTTGTTCTCTATCTATTTTTATTGAAAACAGGAGCTCCTCTTCTTGGTGCACCTGACACGATAAAAGCAACTCTTTCTGGTTCAACATTTGGTCTCCCTATCTCCGAGGTTACTTTTCGGTTATCAATTCATGGCAACCTTTATTTAACTCTCTCCATACTGCATGGTGGTTCCTCTGCTGTCATGCAGCTTGACAGACACGTAGTAGATTTTTTTATCCTTCAAACAATTATTTTATGGCTAAATCCCAAAAGTACCCCTATTCTTTTAAAAGTTACAATATTAACCTTGATCTTTCATAAACATTTCTAAATCACCATTGGAGGAGAAATTCGTTAGAATATTGGACGGAAATTGTGATTCCAAATGATGTAGCGATTATCCATAATGGGAATTGGGACCCCAACATTGACCTTACAGGGTCATTAAGTCGACTACTAATTACACCTCAAAAGAAATGTCTGCACTTACTTATGCTTGGAACAAGTCACTTCTCTACGTTCTTAGTTTAACCTAATACCAGTTTTAATTTGGTGAGGTATCAGGGGACAGCAAGGGTGATGTGCAATTCATTTGGCTCTTCATTGTGGATGATGCCATTTTCCAAGTATTGTAGGGGAGATGATGTATATTGGAAGCATTTCTCCAAGGGGAATGGGGGAGTTCATCACTCCTATCGCTGTAGTGAGCAGGAACCTCAGTCAAACTACTCAGGGTGGCCAACATATATAGCCAATATAGAAGTTCCATTAGTCCATGGTAAGATTTGTGATTGGTTTTACTCTCACGAGAGACCGCATAATGCTATTATAATATCATTGCTGATTTTCTCCATGTGTGTTAAATTACCTGGAGACTCAGCTGGATATGGTGCGTACCCATCACTTTCAGAAGTTACACATGAAAACTTAACGAGCATGGAGTGTGGACTTCCTACTCAGCTGTCTTTCTCTGCCCGTGAAACATCTGATGGAACTTTTTTCAAAGCAATCGAGGATTATGATCCAGATGGCAAGAGACTTTCATATCAGCTGCAAAGGTGGACATGTTTTAGCCATTCTAATAAAACGCATTTTGCTGATCTATAGAGGTTCTTATCTTTAATGAAACAGACCTTTTAATAAATGTTCCTAGGGGTAACTATAGCAGATATTAGTGGACTTCCTATTTCAAGATATTTCTTGAATCTGGGAAGCTTTCATTTTCCCTTTTTAATATTTTGTTACCGATGTTCTTATTTGGTTTTTCTTGCTTTGCGTTTTTATATTTGTACAGAGATATCCTATTTTGTGTTACTTTCATTGTATTTTGAGCATTGTAGTCTCTTTTCATTCTCTTGATGAAATGTTTTGTATCCTTTTCTACAAAAAAAGGAAGTCTAGCTTGTTTCACAAATGGACATTATATTTTTATTGTAATTAAAGCATGGGGAGAAAAAATGCATAAAGTGAGTGGAGGATCATAGGTATTTGATGAAGTAATAAAAGATAGAGTCGAATGTTATTGTGCGGTCAAAGATTTGGGTAAAGGCAAAGATCATTTTATGATTCAATGCTATAAAGGATTTTTTCTTGGGAAATTCAAATAGACAGAAACAACGAAGTCTTTAATGAAAAGGAACATGAATACGAGAAAGTCTTCTAGTTGGCTAAGATATATTAGTCTTCATGGTGTTACCATTCTAATTATATTCCTTTTGTCATAAATTCAAATTAGAGGCTTTCTGGTGGCTGTAGTTTTTCATCGATTGGATTAGTTTATAGTTCAGTTTGAAATTTAGGGATTTCTAGAGTAATATTATTCAATTGCAACTTCTCATTCCTTTCAACAAAAACTGTATAGGATATATTTTCTCTAATTTTCCAAACCATGATTGCCAGTATCAATCCTAATCCTTGATAATCTAATTCCTCATTCATTTTTTCGTTTGTGTATCTCTCATTTTAAAAATTTTGATAGTGAAAGTTATGCTTCTTATAAAAAAAATCATACACTGTATTATGTTTTCCCGGGAATTTTAGTAGAATAGTAGTATACAAAACCAACCGTGAAATCTAGGTTTTGTTATTGTTGTTGGTAATTTGTTTATACACTATCTATTTACTCATAAGATTGTATGATCTATTAAAATAATTCTACGTTTTGGATGTTTTAGTTTCTTCCCTTTTGTGTTTCGGTACTACAGGCTATATCATAGAGATCCTGTCCTGAATCCACTGACACCTTGGGATAGACCTCCGATAAAGACTGTTTTCTGTATTTATGGAACAGATTTAAAGACAGAGGTATTGTTACACTCTCTGACCGAACACATATTTCCAAAGTCATCTTTATGCCTGAGGCTTTTATTTTTTACAATAATTATATTCAGTTTTTAGTTTTTGCACCTTAATCTTATACATATTATACGATCAATATGGAACATTTCTTTCCCTTCCGCAAATGCTAGCTTTTCTTTAATATTTTTATGGTGGCATCTCTTTTTCTGATACATTCCTAAAATTTATAGTATTCTTACAAAGTTCTTTTCTATTTTTATGGAGTTATAGTATGGAATGCAAGTCATATTAAAGAAATTCCAATTGGATCTGTATACTAATCCTAATCATAAACTTTCATTAAAGTAAACTAGAGCCACGTAATTGAAGTAGGTGAACAACAAACCTCACTAGAGCTTATGTTCCTTTTTGTTGGATTCACATCTCTGAGCCTGGCAATTCATCTAGTTATCCAATAAACAGGTATTGAGGGCCCACTTCACCCTCCTCTAATCTTGGGGGAGCTTTGTCCATCTTAAGTCCCTACTCTTCCCTATGGCACAATTGGGGCAATTCTTCTAGTTGGATCATTACCTATCCAAGTTGACTGTGATCTAACTTTGATTTTATTGTAGGTTACAAGTTTTTAAGTTAAAATGTTATGGTGAATGATAGTTTTGATATCTTGGCAATGGTAAAACAGGTTGGTTACTATTTTGCACCAAGTGGAAAGCCTTACCCAGATAATTGGATCATTACAGATGTCATTTATGAGATCGAGGGGTCTCTTATTTCGAGGTTAGTAGGCATATTGTATTAGTAATCACGAGAACTGAGGTGCAGGGAATGATCATTTCTTCTTGCTTATTGACAATCTAGGCTGTTTAAGTAATGGCTGCCGAACTCTTTCTCCTTTAAGATCTCAATTTTTGAGATTATTTCGTTCAGTTCTTATTTAAATGAAAAAAACTTCTGTATTAGTTGAAAACAAATAAAGGGTGAGTGGGAATCAACATCTAAAGAACTAGGCAGAATTGCAAACTAGATATCTGACCTGCCAGAACTGAAGAGAATTGCCAACCAAAATGCTTAGCATTCAAAGCACAAAAGGGAATAGCAAATCATCTCAGATTTTAAGCTTTGACATGACGATAAAAGTCCAATCGTGATATATACTCACTTATAGTCTTAAATCACGCCTACTCATCTGTACGCTTCTATCAGACAAAACATGAATTATGTAAAGTCCTCCTTTTGATGGTCCGTTATTACTCCTACTTGGTGCTTCTCTTAATTAATGGTTGCAAACAACAAATGCTTTCATTTTCTTGTGAATACGTATGAGTTTTTAGTCATTTGCTCCCTATTTTGTAAAAGGATTCTATTTTTTCGTCTCTAAAATTATAGTTCTTATAGATCAGGGAATCTGGTAGATGGAGATCCTGGTATTGCCAGTGGGGATGAGACAGTAAGTTGGCGAATAACAAACATTGCTTCTTCAGTAGTGCAGGCTTCCATTTTGGTGGCTGAAATTTCAGAAAGTGGCTCTTCAGCGTTGACGTTGAAAGAATTCTCTGTTCTCAGGTACCATACCATTCTCTCTCTTGGTGCAAAAGCTGGCTCGGACCAAAAGTGAACATAACAAGGGCTCCTCAGGTATTTGTGTTCATTTATTATTTAGCTATCATGCTAATGGGCTTTCAAATTTCCATGAACGAAGGACAATGTGTAAATTGTGCAGGACTTGTACCAAAGGTAATTTGCATTATAAAGGACTTGAAATTATGATAATCCAACTATTTTTCTCCATAAGCAAACCGAATGGAGTAAGATTACGCTATATTTAGAACTCAAGGATACAATAGTATAATCTATAGAACAGATCCAGTTCAATTAAGGTTGGGTAAGACCTAATCTGATCTAGTAGCTTGGCTTGGCTTGGCTTCTTGCCGGCAATGTTTACATGCCAGGAATGAGTTAATAGGACTCTTGTGATTTATTTTTTTGATGTCCAACAAAATTATTGAACGAGGCTATTATCTGGTTTGTGGCTCCTTAATTCCATTATTGATCATCTATAACATGTGGCATGTACGTAAATCAAGACCCTCAGCCAAACTAATTGAACAAATTCCTGGACTCCAACTTGAAGGTATATTCTTCAATTATGAATGTAAAAAATCCCTAAACAATGGTACTTTAATTTCCTATTTTCTTCCTTGTGAATTTAGGCAATAAATACCATGAACTTACATAGGCTGCTCGTGGACTGTGCAAAACCCTTATCACCTTATGCTATTAACTGGCCCTTACCTTTTATGTTTAGCATGAAACTTTACAAGCAAACCAGAATGGTTGCTATTTAATGTTTTGAATGCGTACAGATATTTTGAGTTGACTGATTCTTAATTTTGAAGGGGCTTCTTTTATAGTCAGATCTAATTGGCTTTTTTACACGATGTAGGCAGAACATGATGGGTCAGATGTACAGATTGATATGAATGTAGAGCATAACTATGAAGAAGATATTGTTCCCAACATGACTAGGTCACAGAGGGGCAAGTACATAACTTACTATGAAGACTCAGAAAGTATTCCAGGAAAAAGAACTGCCGTATGGGAGCTTGATAAAGGTATGTGGCATCAACTTTCATGGAATCAAGAATGGTTTCAAGTTTACAGTATTACATTTGACACTTGGATGAAATGCAATTTATGGTTTACAGGCCCAATGTTAAATGGGTTGCTCATTATGGGAAGAAACAACTTGAGATTTTATCCGTTTTAATTTGGGAAAACCTTGGGAATTGACAAGGTTTTTACTTTTGAGGACAGCAAACCAGAAAGAGCGAGAGAGAGAGAGAATTATTTTTCTCATTAAATGAAGACAAGTTATTTTTCTGCTTTTACCAACTTTATACGGATTTGCATTTTGGTTAAGCAATAAGTCTTGAGTTCTAGAATTAACTAGAAAGAGAGAGCGAAAGATGAAGATACGTATTGGGCAGACTGACGTGTACCGTACGAGAAATTCAAGACAATTAATCTTTAGCTCTTTCATTTTGTATTCAAGTCAATTGCGCACAGAATTAGGCTCACGTCATCAAAATGTTTTCTTATTGACACTATCTCCATATAGTTAATCACAGAAACATCGTGAGATCCCCTGTTCTAATGCGAGAATTGTGGCTCCAGATGTTGCATGATATCCATCCCAATGCGAAGTCAAGCTTCGTTACCAAAGGTGAGTCTCATTTACTTTTCATCCTCTCTCTCCCATTCTCGTGGTCTTTGTGAAACTGGCAACAACCTTTCACAGCTAAGCGTGGACCATTGAGGGACGAGGATTGTTACTGGGACTATGGAAAAGCTCGGTGTGCCTGGCCTGAGTACTGTGAATACAGGTAGATCCATTGTTAAATTCAGCTAATCACAAATTGCCACGTCATTAATTTAAATTAATGATCGATAAATTTGAGACCAATTACAAATTTACATTATTCATGTTTGCCACAGCATTTGAAGGCACATGTAAATTTGTAATTGACCTCAAATTTATCAATTATTAATTTAAATTAATGGCGTTGCAATTTGTGATTGGTTAAAATTTCTCAATAAACATCTCTCTTTTGGACAAAATCAATCTTCCATATTTTGTGTCCAGTTCACATTCTTTTACTTCATTTATGGCCAATTTTTTTCTTTTGAAAAAACTCCATCTATGGCCATGCAGATATGTTTTTGGGGACGTTCACCTTGGACAGAGCTGTAGGATAAAGAATAACTCAACGGATGTGCTCTCACATTATTTATAGATTACAAGGTATAAAATTTTTCTGGCGATTCTTTTGGGTGCCGGAAGTGTAAGGTCCGGTCGAGCATATTGGTGTGATGAGAATTGAAAGAAGTGTACATAAGCATTCTCCACTTATGTCATTCGATTAAATAACAACTAATAGGTCTGTCTAAACTTGTCAATTTTAGAAATTAATTAGACAATTAATATTTTAGGCTCATGGTTTCTGGTTTTTATAAATTAAGTCTATAAAACACTCTTTTTGTCTATTATTTCTTTGTTTTATTATGTACAATTTAAGAGTACTCTCAAAGCAGCTTTAGGCTCATGAAAATTATAAAAATCAGTTTTAAAAACTTGTTTAGTTTTAATTTTTTTGAACTTTGGTTTTGGTTAAGATTCAAATGTTTACTTAAGAATGATGAAAACCACAATTAAAAAATTATAAGAAAACAAACCATTTTTAATATTTATCATACAAGTCTTAAAAGATTTATTAGACACTTAGCAGTAAAATACTCTTGAAATTTTTATTGAACACCTATGTTGATTAATTCTTGATCTCACACCTTCCAAATGAACTTTTATGCTTTGTAAGACAAACAATAAAAGATTCATATGATTAGTTGAGAACCATTTACTGGTCAAAGAATAGATTCCCAGTACTTTTACAACCAGATAGAAAGATGGAAACAATCAGCATTACTGGGTTAAAGATAAATCCTTTGTGCTTTTATCTTTTGGGTTCTTGACTTTATGAAAATCTATTTTCTCCAGCTGTTGTCTTCCATCACATGCAGGTATTCCAATAGCAGGTTTCATCCATTACTCAAAATTTCTACTAGCCAGAATGGCAAATTCCAGCTATAATGAGAGGTCTATCATTCTCCCAAGTAGGAGAAACTGGGGCGTAGAATTCTCGAGGATAGCAACCATTTTCTACTGACATTCTTTGTAATAGACAGGTAAAAATTGCGATAGCACATTCCAATTATATGTAATAAACACTCAGTTGCTAGTATGCCTATGAAAATAATGCCCCAGAATTTTGATGAGAAGTTTTGCTCGTAAGATTTGCCAATGTTTTTGTAAGTAAAGATGCTCATATTATAGAAGTTATACATTTCCATCTTCCAAACAATTTTCTACCTTTCAAGATTCAAAATTTGGTTTCTAAGGGAGGTTTTCGGAGGAAGTGCCAAAATAAAAATGGAAAACCATAAACCAATTGCTCATTTCAACTGTGGATCAAGTAAGAGAAAGAAATATGATCACAGAGAGTTCATGAGAGGGAACACAATGGAGGAAAAGGGTAGAATAGTCCTAGCATGGTGACAAGAAAGATGTGCATCAACTCTGCGTTTGCTCAGCTAACTGCTTTTTTTGATCTCGAAGGAATACGGGAGTTCCATGTAACACCGTTTGTCATCATCTTCGAACTACGATAAACCAACAAACAACAAAGGAAAATTCATCCATCAGACTGTAAAAATGATGTTATAGTCAGCAGCAAAGCACAAGAACACAATAAAAATACATAAGGCTTGTAGTTCAGAAAACACATCAGAGCAAACTAAAACCTACTCAAATAGAGTTTAAGAACAATTGTTGCATAACTTGAGGAATGAACACCATTTCAGAAGACAAAAAAGAAGCTTCCAACATACGGGATGACATTCAAGGAAAAGCTTCAAACAGGTCTTAAGCAGAGAAATATATTCGTAGATGGAAAGGAAAATCAGCTTAAAACTAATAAATTCTTGAAAGGGTTAGCTTACCTAATCCGAATCTTATTAAATACCCGTCCTACGATTGAACACCATTTCAGATGAACAGACATATACTAATAGATACATCTCTCAGGTATTGCATTTTAGATTTTTTTTTTTTTTGAAGCATTTGTGAAAATTTTACGGATGGTAAGTCGTTTAGATGAATTGACATGATGATGTAAATTGATAGTTCAAGTCGATGTATCTTTTTTTTTTTTTTTAAGCATCAAACTTGAGGTTGGCTCTCTTTCCTTTCACTGTAACTACAGTGGCTGAGTAAAACACGTAAGATGTATGTAAGATGTTTGTAGACACAATTTCAAATTTCAAATAAAAGTACGAACTACTAACATATGGACTTTTGGTAATACTTAAGGGGGCGTTTGGGACAAGAAGTTGAGTTATTTAGTTGTGAGGGAGCTGTTTCACCGTCGAGCCCATAATGCACGGTGTAAATAAGTTATGAGATTGATATTTTTTAGTCGTGAGCCCACTCTGGGTTTAAGAACTTGACAAGGAGTAAGAGTGAGTCAAACATGCCTTAAAAGATTCGCGTTTAACGGTTAGTGTGGCAGTTAACAATGCACCTACACTCAGGGATTTACACATTCTAGATTTAAATTTGAAATTCAAAATTGGTCTAACCTTCAGCTTTGCAGAGTA
The DNA here is from genome assembly GCF_009727055.1 of Benincasa hispida. NCBI lineage: Eukaryota > Viridiplantae > Streptophyta > Magnoliopsida > Cucurbitales > Cucurbitaceae > Benincasa > Benincasa hispida. The sequence continues at coordinate 3,579,967 of NC_052353.1, forward strand.
AATACCCCTTGCAAGAACACCAGATGGAGTGGTTTCCTCCTCCAAGGTTTCAACATATGGTTGGCGTTGAGGAGCAAAAGTGCCTAACATTCCTTGAGTCCGATCGACTAATATCGATGGCCAAAAACACAAGCATAATAAGTTACGAACACAACAAAACAAATGGTGATCACATATAATAAAAAGTAAGCTCAAAAGATGATTGGAAAAAGATTTGTGACAGTAAAAAATAACATAATTGAAAAAGAAAAGAAAAAAAAAGAACAATATTGCGCCTCAAAGTTATAAATACCTCCTAAAACAAAGTACAAAGCCTGGGGAGAAAATTTGAAGTAAAGCCAACTCTAAGGTAAACAAATTTATACCATAACGCAAGTTTTGATAGTAGATGGAAAAGTGTAGACTAAAAGATAGTACGAGTTGAGTGAGATCATGATTATAACAACATGACCCCGTTTAATAACCAAAACTGGGTTTGAGAAATCCATAGATGGAAGTAGTGTTTATAAGTATTAAGTTTAATTAGCAAAAACCAAATGGGTTATCAAACAGGTCTTTAGTTTCCAAAAGTTGGCTTGGATTTTGAAAACAAAGAAATCCACGTGTCAATGTAGTGTTTAAAACTTAATTTTAAAAAACCAATAACAAAATGAAACAACCCAATGGTTATCAAACGGAGGCTTGGTCATTTACCAACCACCAAATGAGCTTATTTTCCCCATATCACAAGAAAAATAGTACTCACAACAATTATTAGACTCAAAACAAAAGAAAACTAACCCTGCCCAAAAATGGAACGATGTTGAAAAGTTAGCCAAGATTTTATATTGAAATGCATTCTTTCAGAACAGTAGGACATTAATATCTTATGTACCTATCAATCCTCCTCTCCAGACTTTGTTTGAGTAGGACAGGCCCGAGACGATGTTATGCATAACCGTAAACGTCAACCTAAGTTGATATCGAGATCCCTCTCGAAGAGTAAAAAGAACACGACCATTTTGATTTTCATTTACAGGCAATGGAGTATTGATTTCCCCAAATTCATCAGAAATGATTCCAATGGAATGAAACTTGACCTCAGGTTCCCTTTGTTCTAGTACAAGAAAAAGGCAAAATGTTAACTCAAAATACAAGTGCAACAAAGTTACCAATCATCAAATTGAAGAATTACCACTTAGATCACTTTCTAAGCAACCAAGCAACTTTTCTTTCCACCTCCTCAGGCTTTCATCATCCTGTAAAGGCACAATCAACATTAAAACAGAATTGTAAGACCCTACAAAAATCACTTTTTCAAGTTGTTCCAAGTGATTGATTTCTAAAGTTCCTACTCCACAAAGGAGCATAAATATGGGGTTTAGAGCCACACTTGGAGGCAGGAAGGGAGGGATTCATATATGAAAATCGAGATACGAAGTTCATCAGAATCTCTCCACAAGAACACTGTTCAATTGACAAAGTGATTCCTACCTTACTCCTCCTACTAATACCCACCAAAAACTTAGGCACTTGATCTAACATCCCTTGCTATAGGCCACCTATACAACGCATTCCTTTCCATAACGAACTCAGACCCTCTAACTAATTTCCATCAGGTCTGTCCCCTTATTATCCCTCCTATGCATTCACAATAGGGCCTAATAGACGAGTAAGAAATATTTACAAAAATGGGTGCCCATTTAAGGGTGTTGGAATGCTTTGAATCTGATATTTGATACTTCAAATGACCAAGTATAGGGTCTTGCTATTTGTGTTTGTATTAGTATTTGTCATATTTACGTTTTTTGCGATTTTGACCTTAGGATTTAGAGAAATGCACTATATATAAACTACTTAACTCTAGAGATGCCTATCATCTATAATCAAAATTATTCTCTTTGATAAAATTGTCGTCCATCTGTTCAAAGACGTAACTAACACACCGTTAGTGAACCATGTAAATCTCTGTTTCGATTCTTTACTGTTTACACTTTTCTACTTATCCATATTGGTTGATTTCATAACAAAGGGTTTGGGAGGCTGAGAAAAAATGAACGAAGACAAAGGACATACAAAAAATAAACTCCAAACAAAAGGAGCTAAACTAAACTTGGAACTCTGAACTAGCCTTGAATGGGCAAAGCCTCCCCAAGTATTAAGTATTAGTGGCTTTTTTCCTCTGCTAAGAAGCTCAAATACCAAAGGGACTATAGATAACAACATAGCTCAGACCATTAAACAGTTGGCAAAAATCTGAACTAACAAAATCTCAGAAACCAATCAGTATTATCCCATTTTAAAGTACTACCAAAACCTGCAATACACTGACAAACAATACTCAGTTTGTTTGTTCAGAAACTGTGTCTAACCAAACTTCATTAGTCTACTAATTTTTCATACCCACATCTCAAAAACTTAACTCAGCGAACAATTAGTAACAAAATCAAGAAAACCAAAACAAACCCATTAATCTAAAAGCTCCAACCAAAAAATCTGACTCAAAAAATGGAGATTTTGAGTTACCTTGTCCTTCTCAAGTTGTTCCTTGAGCGAAAGCAGAGGCCCTGGTGTGAACCCATCTTTACCATCAACCTCTTCTTCTCCAACCTCGGACTCCTCACTCTGCTTTTCCCACCGGAACTCATCAACTTTTCCGGCAGACGACGGCCCAGCTTCCTCCTCAAGCCTCTTCCCAACCTCCATCGCCACTGATTGCGAGAAACCCCTTAGAAAAAAACAGAGCTTCTGGGTTCTAAGATGTGTGAAAAGCTGAACCAAATGATGGAATAAATGGTTTGCGATTCAAATTTGGGCAGCGGAATTGTACCCATTTGTACTCTCAATGAAACATTCTGTCCCCTTTCTTTTTCTCGCTTTTGTCTATTGTGGCGATTTGTCCTTTGTTTTTGAAAACAGTGCTCTGTCGGCGTGCTGTTCTCTGTTCATAGTGGATAATTGTGTGAAAAAGTAATTTGGTTAAAATAACATTTCGATCCTAGTAACTTTAAATTTAATCTATATGTTTTCAATAAATCTCAAGTTATTATTCCGATGATTTAACATGTTGAGGTCATAAAAAAAGTTGAAGTATTATTTTATGGAAATGTCGATGAAATATGGATATTAATTAATATTTTTTTAAAAACTATCATGGTGTGGAAAGTGAGTTTATTAAAATAACATTTTGGTCTCTACTTTCAATAAGTTTAAATCTAATCAATATATTTTCAATGAATTTAATAAAATTTAATCAATGTATTTTCGGTGAATAATTGTGTGGAAAGTAAGTTTTTGTTAAGTTAATGTTTTGGTCCCTTTACTTTCGATAAGTTCAAATTTAATCAATGTGTTTTCAATGAATCTCAAAGTAGTCCTTGTTAATTGTTATTAAGAAGATTTAATACATTGAGATTGTCAGAAAGTTGAAGTCTTAGTTTATGGAAATGTTGATTTAACATTTAAAATATCGATATCAATTAATATTTTTGAAAAATTATAAGTTAAAAACAAAAATTTCAGATAAAATTTTTAAATTAATATAGTATGTTACGTTTTTTTAGTCAAGTTAAAATGTTTACTATTTATATTATATTTATATTAATGACATTTTGTTACTTATTTCAATGTTTCAATGGTTTTTTTACTATATAATAGAAATATTGATTTATTCTTCATTAACATGTCGTATCCACGGAAATATGGAAATGTGTATGAAATGTCAATATGTCGATGAAAATTTAATTGCTTAGTTATTAGTTTGTTGATATGAATATTTATTTTAAAATGGTATGTACTAATCTCCTTATATGAAAGTTATTATTATTATTATTATTATTATTATTATTTAACTTGATAAAACTTAATTCGAATGATTGAATTTAAGGTTAATTAAATGTAAAAAAATAAATTTGAGATTTATTAAAACAACATGAACTAATATTGAATATATGAAAGTATATAGACTAACATAAAATGAAACTGAAATTCTGTATCAAAATGATATTTTAAATTGAGTTTTAATTTAGAAAAACTTATCCAGCTTATTTTGCATTCCAGTCCTCGGAGAATATGATTTTTGGAAATCTACCCACTTTATTTATGTAATTCCAAATATTTTCCAATTGTCTTCGTTCTACTTTCCAACTTTTACATTCCATGAGAAACTAGAAAGTTGGGTCAAAAGAAGGAAAATAATAATTGTATTAAAAGGCCCACAATCATTTAAGATTCTTCTATAATTGTTTATCCAATCAAAAAATAAATTAGATTGTTTTTTTCTATTTTAATAGGGTGTATGAGTAAATGTAAAGCAATCCATGATAATTTAATAGGATTCTTTTCCAATTCTATATCCTCAATTTTTTTTTTTTAAAAAACAATATTATTAGAGATATAAGAATCGTAATTAGATTTAGTTATTTTCAAATAACAGTGCATGATAAATCTTTTAACATTGATTTTTATTTATTTTTTATTCTTTTAATTAGGTGCATATTTGAAAATGATTTGGAAATGTTTAAAATCATTTTCGTCATTTTTAAAATCAATCTGAAAACTACTTTTAATCATTCAAAACCAATTCGAGTGATTAGAGGCGTGTTTCAAAGTAATTTTAAACATGACAAAAGTGATTTTAACAATTTCAAAATCACTCCCAAACATGCAGTAAAATCAAAATATTAAATATTTCTATCGATATATTTCACATTTTCATGGATTTGACATTGACATGAGGGATGAATCGATATTTTCCTTACATCATAAAAAAGTTCAAAAAAACATAAAGAATAAACAACTAAATATCACTAACATAAATATAAATAATAGACATGTTAACTTGTATAAAAATCATTAAATGCTTATTTGTTAATTTTTTTATAACTTTTTTAGAGACATCCATCAACATCAACATTTTATTGACGATTTAGTAAAAACTAAGGCTAATGTTTTCGTCCACGTCGACATTTTGAACTTTGACTAGAACTAATAAACCATTAGAATATAAAATGAAGATGGAAGGATGAAACAAATGTCCTGAAAAAGTGTTCAGCTTCCATTAGTTCTGCCGTGTTGCAATAGATCTGTCTTTTGAGGGAACTTAACCATACAGAATCAGAGAGAAACTTTTCCATTTATTGATTTTCTGTTGTTGTACAATATGAGGGAAGGTATAAAATAGATTTTGAAGCAGAAGATACAAGGAAAATAATGTGTTTAAAAAAAATTAAAAATGCTTGAGCAGAAGCTGTTTTTATCTAAAGGGTTCAACAGGAGCAGACTCTTCAAGAAAAGTTGCAGCCTCAAAACATTCAACAGCTTCTACCAATGAGGACTTGGTTCCTTCAGATTTGTAGAATAGCCCGAGATTGTACCATGCCTCATGGTTTGTCTGGTCGAGCCGTAAAGCATCCATCAAAAAGCTGCGAATGACGGGATGCGATTGGTGGCCGAGATGTCTGATAACCACAGCGGACGAGACCAAGCTCGGGACATGAATGGGATCAATGTCTAGAGCAGCCATAAAAGCTTTTAGAGCTTCTTTATACAAGCCTTTTGCTTCATAAAGCATACCTGTTATCAATTAAAAAGAATTCCAAACACCACCTTCAGATGACTGAACTTAAAACTTTGATGAAAAGTATTTTGCAGTGATCTTCAAATCACAAGATATTATCTTCAAATTCATCATATGTCCCTGACCGTATTGCGCATAATCGATGGCATCTATTACACAATAGGAAGTTAAACGAACTAGAACAGTTTGCAGGCTAAACATAAAAACTATCCATTCAAAAGAAAAGAGAAGCTAACTATGAAGTAACAAACATACTCTATAAAGCACGAACACTTCATTCTAGGAGGATTGTCCGTGTTGGACACGGACATGCTCCAGACACGTCTGACGCGCAAATTTTTGTGTCATATTTTTATTTATTTTAATTTCAGACACATGGAAACACATTTGGGACACTGGAGGACACATTTGGGAAATCTTGATAAACTAAGATAATAATAATTATTAAAAAAAAAAAAAACACTTAGGAAAGCTCATTTTTTAACCAAAGATTAAAAAAAAAAAAAACCAAAACAAAACATGAAGTTAGAAACCTGAACGTTTCACCTTCTACAATCGTTAATTAACTTGACCTTTTATGCTCTTTTTTAGTGGAGTGAATTAGTACTTTATCTTAAATTTATATATATCCTAAAAAAATAGTAAAAGAGTGTATCCCAATGTGTCTGTGTCCTAGGATTTTTAAATTTGCATGTCGCCGTGACGTGTCGTGTCCCTACTTCTTAGAAGATACTCTATCTGATATTAAGAATTACCTGCAATATGATATCTAGATGCTGAATGAAAAGAGATGGCCTTCGACTTTGAAAGGCATGCCTCCGCGTCGTGCCATTGTGAGAGCCTCATGTAGATTAGAGCTAGATCATGCCACACTTCCGATTGCAATCTTCTAGTATAGTTTCTACTGCTCTGTCAAAATGATGTGTGCCAACAGTGATTAAACAACAGCAATGTTGAATGATACATTCAAGACAAGCTTAAGTAGTTTATTTACACAATGTTGAAATAACTACATATGAAAACCATTTTCAAAATATAAGAAATGAACTGATGGAAAGACCAAATACAGATAAAACAAACCTCGTGTAGCTTCTTATCTCCCAAATTGAAACTTTTACTCTGAACTTGAAAAACAGCCAGTAACTGACTATAAGTCTCAATAGCACCTTTAAACTCATCCTGTGCAATTAGAAGCTTTGCTTTTGTTCGAAGCAACTCGGCTTGTTCCCATTTCCCTGTCTGATCCAGAGCTGCATTTAGAATACTTTCGCTATCTGTAAATCGTTTTTGGGCAGAGAGAATCCTAGCCAGTAGTAACCAAGTTTTAACATTAGATCCACCTTCCAATTTGAGACACTTCTTAGCATAATAAAGTGCTGAATCTAACTTCCTCTCCTTGGCATATTCAAGACTCGAATGATAGAGAACATTAGGGTCAGTCATTCTAGTCTTCTTCCGTGCGGCTTCCAAGGCCTCAATCGCCTCAGATTGTCTGGTGGACTTCTCGGAATCCACAGTGGCGGATTTAGAATATACAGACAGTGAGACACCCAACAAACAATTGGCAACACCTTCTAATTGATCACATCTATGATCCAAGTTTTGAAGAGCTCTATGAGCAAAACTCGTTCCCTCTTCAGCAAGGTCGCAGTTCTCTCCACAAATCTTCGATGCCATCAATAAAGCGGGAAGCGAATTAGGATCCTCGTTTCTACCCAATACTTTCCTCAACAGATTCAAAGCAGTCAAGTTTTCACCCGCTCCATAGTAGCAAAGAGCTAGAGCATGATACCGTTCTTGTCGATGTAAAATCCCAGGAGGCAATTCCTCTATTTGACCTGCTAAAGCCCTTGTATCCCCTGATATTGTTAGAGCAAAGGAGAGATGATCCAAGATTGATGGATCCCAATCAATCCTCTTAAGAACAACTTTTCTAAGTAGTATCATAAATAAGAGTATAGCTTCTTCAATATTGTTTTTTGGTACAAATGAGCTGTCCATTTGGGACCGGAGATTTGGAGGGCAAGCTTCACATCCACTGTACAGAAGAAAAATGGCAAACTCTTTCTGAATTCGAGCAGTGGTTCCCGCATCAAGGTTCCACTGATGAAGAAGTGCTCGTCGGTATGAAAGGATTGCTTCTTGAGAAGCATCAGCTAGCTTCCATAACTCCGGTAGCAACTCCACGCCCTTTGTAACTGTCTCCTGCAATTTACAATCAGCACCAAAGTTTTCAGGCAAGCCTTCGGGAAATGAAGATTCAAGTATGTCCAGAATAACTTTGCAAGATTGAGCAGCTTCTGCAAGAATAATGGAAAAATGTAGATCAGCTACACATAAATGTTTTTACTCTTAGAAACCACTCAAGCACCGTCTTTTCCCTTTTTACCGGACAATCCAGAAACACGAAAATCACAGTGAATCCTCATATTCCAACCAAAACTCAACACCAGAGTTGTAAGGCATTTCATGAAAAAAATAAAATCACATTGAAGAGTTTGACAAAAGAAAGAGAATCCCAAATCTCAAATAATAAACAGTACCTCCGAACCTCCCAAGGCCTTGCAATGATTTTGCTTTGAGAAGGATGGCTTCCAAGAGTAAACTGACAGCATGCATAGACATTGGCGGGACAGTAAAATTTTGTGATCGTCTCCGTGGATGGTCTCCTCTTCTAGCTATGGAGATCATTATCTTACTAGTTACAGCAGTGATGTCTATTCCTTCAAATACATGAAGAGCAGCTTCAATATTCCCTTTTTGATATTCATATCTTCCCAGCAATGCTCTTGCTTCCTTCAAACAACAGGCATAAATTAATTACAACCTTTTTCCCTCCAAAATAAACAAAGCTAGATGTACTTAAAAACATCAGTATTAGGATTCCTCAAACATAATAATCACCTTGATCCAAATCACCCCTATTTTCCCAACTCTGTTTTGTTTCAATGACAGCAATTTTTTTGTGATACATATCAGACAAAGAGACAAAATAAAGTACCTTGGCAGAAGAAAAACTAGTGGGTATGAGTTGTTTCAATTCAATTTATTTTCATGATTTTCATATAAACTACTAAAAAGTTCTCTCGCTAAACTTCATTCTTGTAAAAACAAGCCCTTCAAATTGATACTCATTGACAACTGACCGAAAACTCATACAAGCAGAGAGGTCAATTTGCATTCAATATTATATAAAAAAAAAGATATCTTGATCATTAAGCATCAGAAAGAAAGCTTGCTTATGTTTTTTGTTTTCACTCTACTATCTTGCTTCTTCTGGATTGTGACATGAGAGGAAAGAAAAGAACTTGTTCCTTCTTTGCTCCATAGAATCGTCCAGAAATAAGTTCGTAAATAAAACAGTAAACCAAGAAAGATGACTTGCAATCAAGAAAGCTCAAGGATTCTTACCTCATAATTTAAACAACCACTCTCACGAAGCGAAGACTCGGCTTCTTCTATATTACCAATTTCTGGTTTCTTGATGATCTCGCCAGTTCGTGAAGAGCGTCCGCTTGCTGAATTCTCGAAAACCGAAGGCGATTCTGCTGCAGGAATCATATCATCTCCAGCTGTTCTCTCTCCAGAACATAAACACTTCATTATCTTCCTAATATTCTCCCCTTTTCCAGCCCTCCTCCCCCTTTTAATCTTAACGTCACTCTTCATATTGTTTGACAGCAGCCAAAAATCTTCAACCACAAAAAACCACCCACCATCAAATATAAATCAAAAGCTTCATAAATTTCTCTAACTTCTATTTCATCTATTAGTCCCATTTAATGAAGCTACAGAACAAAAAATATCTCATCAATGTCCAAATTAAGAGGATTTGAATTCAGGATGAATACAGATAGCAAAATCATTTCAATCAACAAAGAAATCATGACCTAAATTTTCAAAACCCTAAACATGGCGTTCTTAAACTCCATCAAGTATTCTAAAACCCCACTTTAAAAATCAACTCAGCCTCCATCAAGCAAAACCCATCAACGAAAAACCAAGATAAACAAAGAATTGATGGTGGGAAATTGAAAATTGGAAAAAAACCAGAACCCAGTACAAGATAGAGAGAGAATTGAAGCAAAAATAAGCAGAGAAGCAAAGGGTAAAGAGTAAGAACAAGCACCTTTTAATTTCCCAAAAGTAAAAGAAGAGTGAGGGAAGAAAAAATCCAGAAACAGCAATACCCATGACTTGAATTCTGTTCAACAATCAATCAAAACCTCTTTTGAATCGTTTTGAAAATAAAAACAACAAACCCAAAAAAGCAGATGAAAGCTTGAACAATCCTTTTACTTTAATGGTTTGGGTTTCTTTATTTCTGCTTTTACTAGACAACTCTGAGATTTGCTTTCGGATGAAAACAAGGAACCAAAGAAAAAGAGAAAAGAAGGGGAAAAAATTGAAAATTGAGGAAACAGAATCCTAGAGAAGACGATCTTTGGCCTTTTGGGGGTTTAGAACAGAATTTAGAATTTGAGCGATTTTTTTTATTTTTTATTAAAAGCAAAAAAAGAAGGAAAAAAAAAAAAGAAATTTGGGACCCACCCTCTAACTTACCACGTTGTCTGAGGTTTATCTTTTGCCACGTGGCAGCATCTCATGGGTTTATGCGTTACGCGCCGGCGGTAAACCGTTTATCAACTGTACTGTCAGAGACAGTTCTTTTTTTCCTTTTCCTTTTCCTTTTTATTATTTAGTTAAAAATTAAAGGGAAAAAAAAGTGTGAAATTAAAATTATTAGTTTATTTGGATCAATTTATATCTAAAAGTTTAAAATTTTTATTCAAATCTTAACTCTAAATTTAATTGAGTGTTGCAATTTTAATTTTAAACTTTAAAAAATTATAACGATTTGAACCACTCATTCTGAGTAACATTAAAAAAAAATCTTTCATACCTATAATGAATTATAGGTCATATTTTTACTTTTTGTTAGAAAAAAATAACCTTAGATTTTTTTTAAAAAAACAAAAAATTAATGAATTTAGGAAATGTTATTCACGGGTTAATTTGTATATTGGTCAATTTTATTTTTGTGCAAAACTTTAGTATTGAAATTGATGAGTTTATAGAGAATTTTACACTGATTTTTTTAGTAGGTGAATTTGCATAAACGGTATCAAATAATAAAATTGCAACACTTATGTAAGTTTAGGGTCAAAATTGATGAAATTGAAAGTTTAGGATTCAAATTGATACATTTGTATCAAGTTCAGGCTAAAGAATTGATATATATATATTCCAAAGTTAAAAAATAATTTAGTTTAAGTAACTTTCAAATTTATTCAACCATAGTTTTTATACTTTCAAGATTAAATTATATTTATATATGTAACACCCTTGAACTTTGCCATCTATTTTTTTTTAAAAAAAAAACTCATATACTTTCAAAAGTTGCAATATTACCCCTATCAAACAAATAAAAGTTTTTAAAAAATCTTGGTAAATTATTTAAAATTTTGGATGAAAATTAAATATGAAATGATGTAGCTTGACCTATAACAAAAAATTGGATCATCACATCATTTTAGATCATCGTCACACTATTTTAAATTTCAATTTTTGTTTGAAATTCTAAAAAAAATTCTTACTTCATGGGTAGTTTAGAAATGTATGTGAAAATTGAGGAGTAACATTGCAACCTTTGAAAGTATAATGGTACTTTTTATTTATTATATCTAGTCTACTTTCACGTGTATAATTTTAGTTTTGATACTTTCAATAAATCTCAAATTTAGTCTATCAAGTTAATTTCCATCAAATCAAAATTGATTAAATTATGACAATAATTTTAATTCAAAGATAAACGTGTGAATATGTTTTCAAAATTTATAATGAAAATAATAATAATAGATAATAATTTTTTTAAAAGTCCTTTAAGGATAATTAAATTTAATAATTATTAAAAATTTGAGGATTAAAATTATATTGTTAACCAAAAAAGAAGAAGAAGAATAAGGATGGAGTGAATTATGGGAGGAATAAAGTAAATTCTAAAAAAATTGATCAATCCAATGAGGGAAATTGTTTTTGTTCCAAAAGAAGATAAATTATTGCTCGTTTTATTGTGATTTTTTTTTTCTCTTTTTGGTATAATTCAATTTGTTGTTAATGCCCATTCAAAACTGATAAGTTTTTTTGGTAAGAAAATAAAAAACAAAAAAAGTAGTATTTTTTTTTAACCGATTAGACATTAAGTTCTCAAGGTTCTGACGTTGAGATAACGAACACGGTTTTATATCAACGAAAAATAGAGAAAATTGTGACATATAAATAAAGATAGTTTTAATCAAGGTTAATTCTATTCTCAATATTTTTAAATATTAAATATTTTTATTTTTAACAATCTTAAATTTAGTTCTCTAATATATTTTTTACCAAAATTGGTTAAATTATAATAATAATTTTGAATATAATTTCAAGATTTATACTAAAATTATTAATAGCCAACAGACAATTTTTGGGGGAAAATAAACAATTTAAAGATTTCTAAATTTCAACCTTTGATAATGCATAAACAAAAGTTGATATGAAAGCATGATGGACCATTTTTTTTTTTTAAATAAAGACCAAAATTATATTTAAGACTTTATTATTATTTTTATTGTTTAGAAAAGACTTTATTATTATTTTTTACTTTAGAACAGCTGTACAAGATTGTACTAAAAACCAACTGTACAAGACCGTTTCTTCTCTTAATAAATTTTCAGGAGACCGTTTATTTTTACTTATTTATTTTAGCCATATCTATCATGTGTAGGAATAGCAAAATTCGTCTCAAGGTCGGACCTTCCAAAGTTAAGACGGAAAATCCCCGATTTGACCTGGTACATGAGTCAAACTGGAAATTTAAATTGGATCCCTAGTCGGGGATGGAGAGAGGATCCCCACTCCCATCCTGGTTTTTTTTAATGATTAGTATAAACTATTAAAACTCGGCTACCGTTGGAAAGTTTTTCTACTTTTATATATAAATATATATATATATTTATTAATATATATATATATATAATATATATATATATATATATATATATATATATATATATAAACTACTTAAAAAACTGTTCCATTTTTTTAATTTTATTTTGTAAATAATTAAATTTAATTTTTTATTAATTTATAATGAGAACATTAAATTATTTTTTAAGTGGTTAATTTAAATAAGTAACTAATAATATTAATTTCTTACGTAAAATTATAATTTTAATGTAAATACTAAGTTTAATTAATTTTTAAATAATAACATAATAAAATAAGAAGCGGAGATTTTCACGGGGATTCCTCGACCCCCTAAAACGGGGAAATGAGGCGAAGACGGAGATTAAAAATCCCCAGGGGGAGACGGGGATGGGGAGTGCAATCCCGTCCCGCCTCGCCCCCGTTGCCATCCCTAGTCTTGTGTAAATTTAGTTTGTGAACCTTTAAAATTACAAATTAAATAGGAAAATTTTCAAATATAGAAAAATAAAAGAACTATTTACACAATATAACAAAATTTTAATTTTCTTTAATAAGATGTTGATAGAAGTGTGTAATGGAAATTAATAGAAGTCTATTAGTATCGATCAATATTTTTTTTACTATTTCTGTAAATATGTGACTTTTTTTTTTTCTATCCGTAAAAAAATTCAATTAAATACTTGAAATTTTCATTTAACTAAAAAAAAAATCACAAATCTACTCAATTTTAAATAAAAAAGTTTGGGCTGCATTAGATTAATTAAAATTTCAAGTTTTCATCTAATAGGTATTTTATTTATTTATTATAATTTTCTAGAGACATGTTAGACATAAAATTGAAAATTTAGAAGTTAATTAGACAGTTTTTTTAAATTTAGAGACTAAAATAAACACAAACTTATAGTTTTCTAGACTAATTCAAGTTTTCATCTAATAGGTATTTATTTATTTATTTATAATTTTCTAGAGACATGGTAGACATAAAATTTGAAAATTTAGAAGTTAATTAGACAGTTTTTTAAATTTAGAGACTAAATAAACACAAACTTCAAAAATATAAAACTAAAACATATTATTTAATCAAAATTATAGCATCATAAGGAAAAAGAAGAAGCTGATCTCAGTAAAACAGTATAACTTTAACGATAAAATATGCATTTATATAAAGTAACAAATGTATAATATAGAAAATAGTAACGGGTAAACGTACGTGACAGACCAACTCAAGTATGAATCAACAATTAAGACGTATTATTTTTTATGGTCTATAATGTTCAAATTCTTGCATCTCACATTTTGTAGTTAAAAACATCTACGTAAATTTTATGATCATTCTATACTATGATGATAAATATTAACTCATAGAATCTCCTCCAAAATACCAATTAATTTTTAAAAATAAATAAATTATTTTTAAAATTAAAAAAATTGTAAGGTGGATGATTAAGCATTTACTAATATTAATTTATTTACAACTATTATTAGCACAAGAAGTTTTTTTTTTTTTTTTTTTATTCCATATATTCTTTTGATAAATAAACAAAACGTTTAGTTTTTATTATATGAAACATTGATATATTTGATTTAAAATTAATTACTTTTATCGATTTAGAATAAAGTCTTTTTTAGGTCACCGCTGGAAAGTCTTGCTTTATAAAAATGGAATAACCCTTCAACAACCAATCAATAATACCTTTGTATTTTTGTTTACATATTATAAATTTCTTTTTGGGGACAATTTTCTTGTCAATGTTTGTATATTAAAATTATCATTTTATATGTCGTGAAACTTTATTAAATGTGCTGAATAATAGGTAAATGGGTCCCATCCGATATTATACTTTAATTATTCCATATATTCGCATTATTCTAATTATTACCAAGTATCAGAGATTAATTGCCTAATAAAAAAAGTATCAAAGGTTAATCATGAATGTACTTAAAAAAGTGTTAATAATGAATTATACTTAAAAAAAAATCAATTTATATACGTTGAGAATTATATCGATTAAACTCTAAACTTAAAATTATATCAATTTAAACTTTGGACTTTGGAATTTGTATTAATTTAAACCCAAACTAATAATTGTATCTATTTAAACTTTAAACTTTTATAAATGTATCAATTTAAACCATGAACTTTCGTAAGTGTATCAATTTAAATCATGAACTTTCATGAGTGTATCCAAATAAAACATAATGTAGGATTTAAGTTAATACAATTATGAAAGTTCAGAATTTAAATTGATATACTTATAAAAATTCACGGTTTAAATTGGTACAATTATTAACTTAAGATTTAAGTTGATACAACACTTAAAGTTTTAAAGTTTAGAGTATAGATTGATATTTATTATAAAAAAAGTCAAGCATGAAATAAGAACTCATTTTCTTTTTCTATTACAATCTGTATTAAATAAATGTTAGTAATGAAATATGATCACTAGAATTATTATTTAATGTTTTCCCACACAATCATTGAGACCCGTTTGATAATCACTAGGTTCTGTTTGGTAATTTGGGTCCCGTTTGATAACTATTTGGTTTTTTATCGTTGTTTTTTAAAATTAAGTTTATTTCATCAATATTTCTTAAAGGATTTACATATTTGTTAAGTACAATGGTTGAATTCTAAGCAAAATTAAAAAAATAACGACTTTTCGAAAGTTACTTTATTTAGTTCTCAAAATTTGGCTTTGGTTTTTTAAACTATTGATGAAAATAAATAACAAAAGAAGAAATTTGGAAGTGAAAGTAGTGTCCATGAGCTTAATTTTAAAAAACAAAATGATTACGAAACAGGTCCTTGGTTTTTTGTTTTTATTTTTTGAAAATTAAAACTATTGCATTCGCACTTCTTACAATGATTTACATTTTTCTTAAGTACCATGGTTGAATTATTAACCAAATTAAAAAAAACAAACACAACTTTTTGAAAGCTACATTTTTTAGTTATCAAAATTGGGCTTGATTTTTTTAAACTATTAATGAAAAGTAGATAACAAAGAATAATTTTGGAGATGAAAGTAATGTTTATAGATTTAATTTTAAAAAACAAAAAATTTAAAAGAAAATGATTATCAAATGAGGCTTAAGTGTACTATTTTGTTTGTTTTTTTTTTTTTTTTGTCCATTCTAATAGATAACTCACATTAATTATCATTTAAAAAATGTCTTCATTTTGAAATGATTAAACTTTATTGTTAAATTCTATTATATCTATATTTATATATGCTTTTTCATGAATTAATGTTTTTTCAAAAACCTAATGAATTTTAACATTAATTTTAGAATATTGATAAAATTTAAAAAATGTTCTTATAAATAATTTATTTTTTAGAATTAAAACATATCAAGCAGCTCAAGAGACAAGAGCCTATCTATCTTCACTAGTAAGCAAAACCATCAAGGAAAAGAATATTTCCAAATTTGAGATCTAAATTATTAGGATGCTTAATTTTCAATCAAACACTATTTACACATTCAACTAATGTATTGAAAGTATCGAATATTCTGGTCGAGAAATGACTTGAGAAAACATAGGCAATCGACTTTTATACAAGGGCAATGGAGGACAGGGAGGGAGAAAAAAGACTAAAAAAATTGTAATTTGACCTTTATGATTTTGGAGAAAATCAGAATTTAGTCTTTATAATTTGACAAAACATTCATAAATAATCCCTACAATAAAGATTATACATGAAGATTTATCAAACCAAATGGATGGTTCATGAAATTTATCCAATCATAAAGACTAAATTATAACTTTTAAAATTATAGGAACTAAATTTATAATTTATTTTTTAAAAAAACTTATGAATGATCTTCGTCTCATTCTACTTTCTCTACGAATGCAAGTACAAAAAGAAAACGTAAAAAAAAAAAAGTAAAAAAAGAAAAAAAAAGTATTCATTTGCCTTTCCCCCCATTTTTTCTTGTTCACATAAATTTCTTTGAATTTTGTTGCACAAATTTCAAAATTAAGTTACCAAAAAATGAAGAAACATAGGTGAAGTATATTCCCACAACAATTGCTAAATTCATGGATCCCAAAATCTAATCAAACTATTGAAACTTTGAAGTGAAATGTAACTTTTCACATTATTCAATTACTATCATTTTAAAATTTGTATTTATCCTTCATCTTTTAATAACTATTCATATTTGACCCCTTTTTTTTAAATAAAATTAAACTAGAAATAGAAGGATTTGTTTAGGATAAATTTAGTTTTTTTTTCCATTATCAAATTTTAATATATTTTATAAAATTTTTTCAAATAACATATTTTTTTTACAACTTAGATTAACAATGAAATTATCATAAAATCAAATTATACATAAATTTTTAATCATTTTCAACTATAGATAAGGCAAGAAAATTTAAAAAGTTGGTGGTCCATCCAACCAATAATCAACATATATATATATATAAATTGGTACTAAAAGGTGATAGGCTCACACTTTATATTATATCCCATGGGTGATACTTACTATGTTTTCATCCATATATTAATAACATTTTATTGTCCTTCATAATGTAGTTAACACTTACCAATAAGTGCTACTTGCAAAAATGACAAAATAAGTTAGGATAGTTAGGTCGGTATCCCATACTTTTTATATTTGCAAAAATGACAAATTTTCAAGTCCAACCACAAATTTATAATAATCTATTTGTTTGTACTAGTGATACACTTGACTAACATATTGTTGATATAATTTATAATGATACACATGTTTATACTATTGATACACTTGATCGATATATTACTGATATAATTTATAATGATATACACATTTATTCGACTAATGCACTTGATTAATATATTGTTGATCTACTTTATAAATATACACTCATTTATATTACTGATACACTTGACTTAAATATTGTTGATACACTCATTTATACTTGTGATACACTTAACTAAAATACTGTTAATATATTTTATAATAATACACTCAGTTATATTGCTAATACACTTGACTGAAATATTGTTGACATACTTTTATAATAATGCACATATTTAAAATTGTTGATACACTGAACGGATATATAGTTGATATACTTTATAAAAATACGCGCATTTGTACCGTCGATACCTTTGGGTTGTTAACTACTTTTAGTTGTTTTTCTTTGGTTATTAAATTTGAGAAATGATATTATATATTACAGATGAATTATAAATACTTTATATTAAGTAAATAAATTATGTAGATACATTCTCGATACACTTAATTTGTATCATACTTAAGTATATCGTTTGACTATATTTGAATAATATAAGAAAATCAATATACTTAATACATACTATATCAATAATATCATTGATATACATATTTTTAAGAAAGAAAACAAGATTTTATTTTCAACAAATCATACTGAGACACTAGATAAATTAATGCAAAAAAAAAAAAAGAAAAATAAATAAAAATATCCTAAATTTGAGGTCATGATTTGGCCATGGAGCTCTAAAAAGAAGTCATATAATAACTAAGTGTTCAGAAAAATCCAATGACCTAAAAAAAATCGATTAACTCAATTCAATTCATACGTTTTGGATCGGGTTATCAATTCATTTGGGTTGGGTTGAGTTAAATAAATGAAAACTTTATGGGTTGGGTTGATTCATGGGTTCATCTAAATAACCCAAACCAACATGAACTTATCATTAACTTTAAAATGTAATTTTTTTTTTTGTACTTATGGTACAATTATATATACATTTATTTTAAAGTTTCATTTAATTCTTTTATGTTTTGGATAATTTATTCTCTAAACACTCTTAAAAATAGTTCTTTAGCACATTGAAAAGAAAATTTTCATTATATAAATTGAAATTGAGTTTTTAATTTTACTTCAATTTATGAAATAATTAAATCAAATTTTTATATATTAACATTTGACTTCTTTTTAGAATAAATATTTAAATAAATGATCCGAATAACCTAAACCAATCCAACCCCAACATTTCATAGTTGAGTTTGATTAGATTTATTTTTTAATAAAGATTATTTAGGTCGAAGAAATTTACAACCTCAACAATTAGGTTGGGTCTAAAAAATCCTTAAACCCAACTCAATCCAATCCACGAACGTCGAACACCCCTAATAAAAGCCCACAATAGAGTATTCGTTGAAGCACTTAACATATGCGTAAGTATAAAAGATACAAGTCCAAATCCCATCGTATGTATCATTCGACCACAATCTTGCTTGGTGATGGCTGGGTTCTCGTCGGCGAGAGCAACCCGTATCTAGGTTACAAAGCAAGCAGGAATGACGAAAAAATGAATTACCAAAACTAAAAATTAGAATCATCACCTATAAATTATTATTATTATTTACATATGTGTTATTTATTAGGACAAAAATGAAAAAGAACCTCGTAACTCAAGGTCATAGCTCAAAAGAGAGAACAAGAAAAAAATCAACAACTACTTACACACAAGCAAAAATAACTAACCAAGCTCAGAAATAAGGGGAAGAAACAAAAGACAGATAAAACTACTCCCAAGGTTTGAAATAGCGAGACCCTGAATGAAAATATCGATATCGATAGAAATTTCGAGAAAAATTATGAAAATTGATGGAAATTGTTACAATTAGTTATTGAAACTTTCATTATGACGTAATTAGACTATAATTGACCATTTTTAATCACAATTTCTATAAATCAAGACAATCTTTAGATGTTTATTGTAAATTTATGTGTAAATACTGATGCGAGAACAGAAATTTAAGAAATAAAGAGAAAAATAATTATAAAATTTAGAAATATTTTGAGGTGAAATGAGGTGACATTTATGAAAGTTTTGGATGGTAAAAGAAAAAAGAACCCACATCAATTCAATTTTGAGGTGAAATGATGTGAAATTTAATAAAAAAAAGTTCGAATGAGGTTGGAAATAAATATATGTTGTTCTTTGTGGTTTTTTTCAAATTCAATTTCTTTAGAATGAAAGTTATGGGTCGAAAATAAAACTAAAAATTGAGAAAAGTTGGAAATTATAAAAAGTAGCACATAAAAAGGCTTAATTTTTAGTCGAAAATGACATTAATGTGTGAAACTATAGAATTATGTGTAATCAGGACCATAAAATTGAAAAATATGAATTGGACTAATGTAGTTAATTAAAAAAAATCGATTTTTTTTTTTAAAATATTGAAGTTTCTCGAAATCTCGAGATTTCGTCAAAATGGGGAAAATCAAAATATTCTCGAAATTGGGAGAAAACAAAATTTCCCCCAATCAAAATTTTGAGTCCTTCAAAATCTTGAAATTTCGATTGAAGTTTTAAGCCATGACTACTCCCATCACGCCTCATGAGGCAGAAAGAGATACCAACGAAGCATTAGGCCAGTAAAAGATTCGAGCCTGAATAACAAAGCAAACACGATACAAAAGAGAATGAGAAGAACAAGAACCTGTGAATGCAACTACCCGATGAACAGTGACAGTAACAGAGATACTGGTGAATCGTGAGAGGAAAGGAGGCTCTAGTGAACTACAATAGGAATGTAGGGTATGAAATTAGCAGCGGCGAATGGAAAACCTGCAAAACAAAAACTCGTGAAGGAAGACTGAGCAGGAATCTCGCTCTCTTTAAGACGTTTCATGGCTATGTTCATTGTGCTAGTAGTTCGTAGAGGATGCCACACCGTCCATAGGATAAAATAATCCAGATAAACACCTATCTTGATCAGAACTACACCGAAAGCCAATCGGGATTCTCACACCCCTTTAAACTGACTGTGCTCGGAAACTTGAAAGGAAAGAAGAAGAAAAGCAGGGAGGGAAGAAATACGATTGATGGTTCTACCTTCCTTCTGAAGCACTGAAGGCAATTTATAAGCCTTGAGAGTACGCAAAGAAATGACAAAGTTGGATGACCACAATAAATTCGGATGACTAAAAAGAACGAATGAAAATTATTATTTTTAAATAAATAATATATATATTTTTAATAACAGTAAATTCAGATGATTAAAAAGAATGGATGGAAATACTTATTTTTAAATTAATAAAATAAAATAAAATAATAATAAAAAATTTTAATAAAAAATAATCCACACGCGCCTCGCTTGACCAACCAGACGGACAGTGGTAGTACGTGCGTGTGGAATGACTACCATAACCAAGTTTGAATACCTCCTCACCCCTTCTAAAACTTAGGTACCCTTTGGGGATCAAATCCACAAGAAAAGGTAGGGGTACATAAGTAGGCATCTCTTTGTTGATTTAATCAATGTGAGATTCTCCACTTTCTTTTTCCTTTATTAAAAAATTAATTTTTCACCAACAATCCCTCACTTGAAAATTAAAAACATAAGAAAACATTTTCATCAGGTAATATCACTCTACACAATACTGTGCATAAGTAAAGGTGACTTACGACTTGAATCTTTACATAGTGAAGATAATTCAGAATATACTTGGATAACTCTAGGTTTTAAACTCAATCTCTAACAACATCACATACACAACATTATTAGGGTATAGTTTGAAAATCCGTGCTTTAAATCCTAGCACATGTATCCCAATTTAATGAACGCTCTAGAGAATTTGCTTAAAATTCTATAGGAAGTAGCCCCCATGTCCACATTCACATAGGTGAGTTTATCACGAGTACTCCTTTAGCTAGGTACCCCACTTGGCATCAAGTATAGATCTTATTAAGAATTAAGTTCAACCTTTCTTACACTTCAGGATATCATGCTGAGACTCTAGGTTATATGAAAGGAACTCTGTGTTGTTTTTAGCATGGTTCACTTCATATCACTTGTGATCAGTTATTACCCTTAGAACTTGTTCCTTGGGATCTCCAGTCTATAGGTTTAGTTTTCCTCAAAAGTTATTCATCTTTCTAGACACGAGTCCCATCTTTTTTGAGGTTTAAACCTTCTCTCTGACTAGTCCTTTTGTCAAAGGATCTGCCAGGTTTTCATCAGTCCATATGTGATCCACTCTAACTGCACCAGTAGCGAGGAACTCTCAAATGGTATTGTGCTTGATGTATGTGATCCACTCTAACTGCACCAGGTTTTCAGGTTTTCATCAGTCCATATGTGATCCACTCTAACTGCACCAGTAGCACCAGTAGCGAAGTTTGTAAACAACTTTGTACGAACGCTTGTGATGTATTTTATAAATGATATTTACTTCACTATTTGACTTTGCACATTTAGATTTTACCACAAACCAATAAACATAAAATCTCTGGTCATCTGTATGTGACTCAAGCATGTATGTGGTGACATACAAGTGGATCTTGTCTTGAGTGATGATAACCAAAATGGTCTGTAGTATATGGATATAAGAGGGAAACCTTATCATGGTAACGCTATGGATGCGGCCCGCTTTATGGAATGGTCACAAGTGTTGTGATTTGTCACAGATGATCTGATCCTGATCATTCGTGTAGGGGACATACGAGTGGGGGCGTCCTATACAAAGAGTTTGCATAAGACCTGACCACGAAGTGTTAATGTCTCGTTATATAACACCGTTTATAACTGAGATTTCACTTCACTAGGAGGACTATAGGTAACATGACCTCAATCCTGAGTGAGTTGGGAACTCCTGCCATTAAGGGCGATCCTTTGATTTGCATGGGTGAGAGTGGCCAGAACGCCGACTAAACTACCATTTTGAGGATTCGTCTGATTTGGGAGCTAGGAACTTAGCTACACAAGATGGAATTTACTTCTTCCCTGAGGCAGGGGCAAGCAGATAAATAGCTCCCTTAAGGGGAGGGCTTGAACGATGTGGCGCCACAACCCTTTTCATGGCCCGAGAGGTGTTCACGTATAGTAGAACTATGTTGTATTGTTCATTAGAGGGATCATTGGTACTTAAGGAGGAAGATGTAATTACAGGGGAAAATGGTAAATTGGCCTGCTGTAATTACGAGCATCTGTGAAGGGTCATCGTACTGATGATTGGTTATATCCAATGGACATAGAAATAAATCTATGGCAAGAAGAGTTCAACTATTGGTCTTTAGTGGAATGCTGGCAGTTAATGGATGGTGGATATCGTGACTAAAGAGTTTAGTCAGCTATTCACGTACCATTGGAGCCTCGAGCCATAGGTCCATAAGGTCCTCTTGGTAGCTTGGATACAAGTTGAGAGTCAGTTTTTAGGTCAATTTGAAATGTTCAAATTGACAAAAGGGAGTTCGATTATATATGATATAATTGAACGGGTTAATTAAATATGATATAATTAACTTTATATATGGGATACATTAATTTGGAGGAAATTGGATATAAATATTATTTATATCTAGTAGAGGAAAAAATATTATAATTAATATTAGATATTAATTTATAAGTTATGAATGTGATAAGATCACATTAATTGGACGGTTATAAAGGAAATGGGAAGGCGCCTCTTTGTTTAAAATAACGGATGAGTGCATTATAAGTAGCAGACGGTATGTTGATCTCGGTGTGCATGGGTATTGTGAAAAAGATAGTGTCATCGTTTAGAAAAATTAGTGCCTATACGATCGGACTTCATGATCGCTTACATATACGATATTGCTAAGCGATCGCGTACAAATTACTCCATCGCGGGCTATTATTTAAACGATCGTTTACCTTTTTCCTAAGCGATTGTTTAGCTCCTGATATTTACTAAACGATCATATAGACGATCGCTTAGTTTTTCCTACACGATTGTTTTGGACGATCGCTCATTCTTTTCCTACACGATCATATAGACAATCATTTACCTTTTCCTACATGATTATTTAGACGATCTCTTACTTTTACTACACGATCGTACACTTTACCTAAACAATCAAGTATATTGTCTATGCGATAAACGATCACATCTCCTACTTGCTTGATCGTTGTGTACGGTCACTCTTCCTCCTTCTCTCTACCAAATTCGAACAAAGCACACACTTTGAATTCTCACTCCAAGAATACTGAGGGCTCTAGAGGTGTTGTCTTCTCTGATTCCTTCTGTCGAAGTGGTGACTGTTTAAGGTAGACGTTTGGCTTTAGACTTGAGAAATCTTCATCTTGTATGATTTCTTGATCCCTTTAGCATTATAAAAGATGTTTGAATGTATATGCGATAATTCTGTCACAATGAATTGGAAAGATTCGCTTCTGCTCGTAGGTACTCTTGAATAAGAGTTCCTTCAATTGGTATTAGAGCACTCAATTTTCTGATATTTCAGTTCATTGCTGCAAAAGGATTGCAAATACGTTCTTGGTGGGTGCATTTCTACATTGTTTAATTGTTAAATTGCTGTGGATGTGCGGATTTATGGATGTTTTCATGGATGTTAGCCTCGGTTTGTTTTAATTATTTTACATTTGCGGTTGTTTGTAAAGGCCCCCGCGTTTTTGGACATTAATAATCGTTATCGAGTTTGTATCCAAAGACTGTATGAGTTTTGAATCATTCGCGAAGAAGATCGGAGCAAGCATTCTAGTTCTTCGAGGAAGGTATGCGATCAAGTGTTGATCGCATTTTGCAGACGATGGGGAATATGATCAAGTGTTGATTGCATCGTGCAGTCGATGGAGTACGCGATCGCTGTTGATCGCATCGGTTAGATGATGGAGTACGCGATCGTTATTGATTGTATCGGTTAAACGATGGGGTATGCGATCAAGTGTTGATCGCATCTTGTAGTTAATGGGGTACGCGATTGCTGATGATCGCATTGTGTAGACAATCGGGTAAGCGATCAAGGGTTGATCGCATCGTGTTGAAGATCGGTTACATGATCACTGAGTATCGGGTCGTGTACACGAGGTGATGCTCGCATATCGTTTAACACGCACGTCTGGTCGATCGTTTAGGTCAACAAGCTTCATCGCTTAGTAACTGATTAAACGAACGCTTAGTAACACAAGGTAAATCATTTACCTGACGCCGTGTTAAGTGATCGCATAGACGATCGTCTAGGTCAGCAAGCTTCATCGCTTAGTAACTGACTAAAACGATCGCTTAGTTACACAAGGTAAATCGTTTACCTGATGTCGCGTTAAATGATCGCATAGACGATCATTCTGGTCAGCAAGCTTCATCACTTAGTAAATTACTAAATGATCGCTTAGTAATGCAAGGTAAATCGTTTACTTGTCGTCGCGTTACACAATCGCATAGACGATCAGGCTTTGCAGCCTCGTCGTCGTCTATACGATCGTTTAATTATGCTCCTATAGTCTAGTACGCGCTGAACGATCATCTTCCTACGACATTTACTACACGATGGAGTCCTCTGGCGGTTCAAGACCTAGTTCGCCTGTGAACCGGTTTGCTCGATGAAAAATGTAATATATAAGGTTATTTCATTCTGGTTTTGTAAAGGCTCATCCCGGTCCATAAATCCTTCATTTTTTACATGCAATGTAGGTTTTTAATATGTCATATAGTATGCACATATAGATAAACCCCACCTTAGATCGTGCATATTTTCTTTATTATAAGTGTTATAATTTAGAGAAGCATGTTTTAATTTACATAAATGCATGCTCATGCATCATATAATATAAGGGTTATATTTATGTATGCTTTATTTATTTTTTTCGTTATATTTATAAGCGTTATAAATACTTCGTAATGTGGGATGAGTGTTTTAGTTGTTTATTTATAAATGGTTATAAAATAAAATTAGAACTAAAATAATTAGTAAAAGATCTATATGTAGCAAGTCTATCTATAGTAGATCTTTTGTCGAAGGCGGGTTCTGTCTAGGCTGGAGTATTTAAGATGACGGCAACGGAACACCCCTACCTGAGAACCTACTTGGAAAGGTAATTTAGATAGATTTGATGCATGCAGACTAAGGTCAGTCTATTAAAGAGTTTAATGTGACTACTTGGATTTTT
This sequence comes from Benincasa hispida, assembly GCF_009727055.1. Lineage (NCBI taxonomy): Eukaryota > Viridiplantae > Streptophyta > Magnoliopsida > Cucurbitales > Cucurbitaceae > Benincasa > Benincasa hispida. Next base: position 3,605,348 of record NC_052353.1, read on the forward strand.
TTATTTCAAAGACAAAAGTTGTTTTTGAGCAAACTTTATAAATGACTTAGATCATAATCAGTAGCCGGATTGTCTAAGTTAATAAACCCCTAGGCAAAACATTCAGTAGGAGGCTCTTGGGGCATTTGATGCTTCATTTTCACCTTCCGCATTTCTCTCTCATAGTCCACACCATGAGATCTACCTTCGGCCTCGAGGCACCTTTGGCATGTCTCCCCAACGGATGGTGTTTGGATAGGTCAATATCAAGGTGGATGGAGAGAGTGTTCATAGTAAGTGGGAGCGGGAAGTGCGACAGCATATCCCTCGGTCTCCCTTGTTGGATTGAATAAAGTTTCTGCACATCGCCTCGTGGCACCCTGGGAGTGTCCCCCTATAGGATGGCTGTTTTGCACGTTTCTTTATTTAATCTCCTGTAAGAGGATAAGGTTACTTAGTTTCTTGTTCTAATCTGTCTTTACCCTACGGTAAACGCATTAGGGCGGGACTCTGGGGCTGGAAACGAGGGATTACATTTACGTAGGATTGTTAAGGGTTAACTATTCTAGACCGAACAAATGGTGACTATTAGGTTTAGTTCCAAGAGTTGGTTTTGCCTAATGGTTGAGATTGTCTCATCCTAGTGAAGGGCCATCCGATCACCGCACCGGTGATGTTTGTCCTGCCTCACTGGGGCATCATTGCAAAATAGAAGTATTTTCACTTAGGGTACTTGGAATCTATTTTGCTAAAAATTAATTGGTTAATTAAAATGTGGTTTTTGCAAAGTCTTATAAAAGGTTATTCGTTTTATTTTTTCAGCAACAATTTTTTTAATGGCATCAGCCACTATCAATTTGCTTAGCGCCGAAAAACTAAATGGCCAAAACTATTCAAGTTGGAAACATATGCTCACGACAATACTCATCATCGAGGATTTGAAGTTTGTCCTTACGGAGAAATGTCCTCCTATTCCACCTCAGGATGCTACTCGAATTGTTTGGACCGCGTACGGGCGTTGGACACGGGAAAATGAGAAGGCTCGAGCCTATATTCTGGCCGGTCTTAGTGACATGTTGGCCAAGAAACACGAGTCCATGGTTTCACCTCATGAGATTATGGAATCCTTGCGGGGAATGTTCGGACAACCATTTGGATAGCTCAAGCATGAGGCTTAGAAACACATCTTCAACTTCAAAATGGAGGAAAGCACCTCTGTTCATGAACACGTGCTGAATATGATGGTCCACTTTAACATGGCGGAGATGAATGGGTCTAAAATCGATGAGGGTAGTCAGGTTAGCATTATCCTGCATTCATTGCCGGAGAGCTTTCTTTATTTTGTTAGCAATGCGATTCTTAACAAAGTGGAATACTCCCTTACCACTCTCCTCAACGAGTTGCAGACTTACCAATCTTTGCTGAAAAGTAAGGGGAAAAAGGGAGGTGAGGCAAATGTTGTCTCGTCCTCTAAAAGGTTCTATCGAGGTTCAACCTCAGGAAAAAAGTCTGCACCTTCCACTTCTAACTCTGGAAAGGAAAAGAAGAAGAAGTGTGGTAAAGGGAAAGGGAATACTCTTGCTAACCCGTCACTTGTCGCTTAGAAGAAACATCCACCGCCGGTTGAAAAAGGAAAATGTTTCCACTATAACCAGGACGGACACTGAAAGAGGAATTATCCTCGTTATTTGAAGGAAAAGAAGGCGACCAAGGATAAGACCAAGGCAGACAAAGAGGATTAGATCTTAGCAACAGTTGGAGGCTGGCGAGATGACAATGCGAGTAGGCACCGGGCACGTCGTCTCAGCTATGGCAGTGGGAGACATCCAGTTTACTTTACAGAATAGATTTCTTAAATTAAAAGATGTCTTTGTAGTTCCTGAACTTAAAAAGGAACCTTATTTCTGTAAAATGTCTTTTACGATACAATTACACTATTGAATAAAGCATTTATTCGTAAGGATGGTGTTGAAATTTGTACAGTTTAAACTGGAAAATAACTTGTATGTGCTAAGAACTTTAGCCATAAGTTCCCTCCATAACATAGAGATGTTTAAATTTTCCGTAACCCAATCTAAATGCCAACGAATTTCTCCAGAACCTTGTTGCACATGGTTCGTTCAATGATGAGTTACGCTTCCTTATCAGACTCGGTTTGGGGTTTCGCAGTGGGGACTGTAGTATACATTCTCAACTGTGTTCCTTCTAAGAGTGTTGCAAGATCACCTCTGGAGTTGTGGAATGGGCGTGAAGCTAGTTTACGTCACTTTCGCATATGGGGTTGCCCAGCACATGTGCTTGAGACAAATCCCAAGAAGTTGGAATCACGATCGAGGTTGTACCTCTTTGTAAGCTACCCCAAAGGTACATGAGGAGGTTTATTTTATGATCTGCCCGAAAACAAGGTGTTTGTTTCCACGAAACGCTACTTTTCCTGGAGGAGGGTCATATCAGGGAGGCACAGTCCACGTTAGTAAAGTCGTATTAAGTGAGCTTTCCAAAGAAAACTACTGAAACTTCAACAAGAGTTGTGAAGGGCCTGATACATCAAACAAAATTGTTGATGATAGTTCATCTGGTAGGTATCGGTTCCACCTCAAGAGTTGAGGGAACCTCGATGTAGTGGGAGGTTACGAACCCGTTGATCGCATATCTGGGTTTCATGGAAATCCTAGCTATGGTGACAGATGGCGACGTTGAGGATCCGTTGTCTTATAAAAGGCAATGAAGGATGTTGACCGAGATGAATGGGTTAAAGCCATGAATCTCGAGATGGAGTTGATGAACTTCAACTCAGTATGGGATCTTGTATATCAGCCTGATGAGGTAAGACCTATAGGTTGTAAATGGATCTACAAGCGCAAACGGGGTTGGTTGATGGGAAGATGCAAACCTTCAAGGCTAAACTTGTGGCAAAGAGGTATGTCTAGGTGGAAGGAGTCAACTATGAGGAGACTTTCTCACCTGTTGCCATGTTAAAGTTGATCTGCATGATAGTGCATCGAGGTGACGTGATCATCACAAAGATCACCTCGGAGAAAAACGTTGTTGATTCATTTATGAAGGCTCTCACGGCTACAATGTTTGAGGGTCACCATCAGAGCATAGGTCTATGGGGCTGCTCGTGGCTGGACTAGGGCAAGTGGAGATTTTGTTGCATTGGGTTTTTATGTCCTAGTTTATTGTTTTGTGCCTGTTTACTTGTACTCCCCACTTCGCTTTAGGACAAGTGGGAGATTGTTGCGGTTTGTGCCCTAAAGTTTCACGTCTAGTAGTTTGTAAACAACTTTGTACGAACACTTGTGATGTATAATATAAATGATATTTACTTCACTACTTGAGTTTGCTCATTTAGATTTTACCACAAACCAATAAACATAAAATCCCTGGTTATCTGTATGTAACTCAAGCATGTATGTGGTCACATACAAGTGGATCATGTCTTGAGTGATAACCAAAATGGTCTATAGTATATGGATATAGGAGGGAAACCTTATCCTGGTAACGCTATGGATGCAGCCCGCTTTGTGGAATGGTCAAAGTGTTGTGACTTGTCACAGATGATCTGATCCTGATCATTCGTGTAGGGGACATGCGAATGAGGGCATTCTATACAAAGAGTTTGCATAAGACCTGACCACGAAGTGTTAACGTCTCGTTATATAACACCATTTATAACTATAACTTCACTTCACTAGGATGACTATAGGTAACATGATCTCAATCCTGATTGAGTTGGGAACTTCTGTCATTGAGGGCGATCCTTTGATTTGCATGGGCGGGAGTGGCCAGAATGTTGACTCAAACCTACCATTTTGAGGATTCATCTGATTTGGGAGCTGGGAATTCAGCTACACAAGATGGAACTCACTCCTTCCCCGAGAAGACAAATAGCTCCCTTAAGGGCTGATTCCAGGGCTTGAACGATGTGGCACCACACATCTTCTCATGGCTCGAGAGGTGTTCACGCATAGTAGAACTATGTTGTATTGTTCATTAGAGGGATCAATGGTACTTAAGAAGGAAGATGTAATTACATGAGAAAAACGGTAAATTGGCCTGCTGTAATGATGAGCATCTGTGAAGGGTCATCGTACTGATGATTGGTTATATCTAATGGACATAGAAATAAATCTATGGCAAGAAGAGTTCAACTATCGGTCTTTAGTGGAATGCTGGCAGTTAATGGATGGTGGATATCGTGACTAAAGAGTTTAGTCAGCTATTCACGTACCATTGGAGCCTCGAGCCATAGGTCCATAATGTCCTCTTGGTAGCTTGGATACAAGTTGAGAGTCAGTTTTTCGGTCAATTTGAAATGTTCAAATTGACAAAAGGGAGTTCGATTATATATGATATAATTGAACGAGTTAATTAAATATGATATAATTAACTTTATATATGACATACATTAATTTGGAGGAAATTGAATATAAATATTATTTATATCTAGTAGAGGAAAAAATATTATAAGTAATATTAGATATTAATTTATAAGTTATGAATGTGATAAGATCACATTAACTCTTTTTCTATTCCATGGTACTTAATGTAAATCTCATTTACATTAATCCTCCACTAGATGTATCTCATACATCATACCGATTATACCATATATAATCAAAATACCTCTTGTCAATTTGAACATTTAAAATCAACACCAAGAACTGATCCTCAACTGAATCCATTGAGCTACCAAGGGGACCTTATGGACTTTTAGCTTGAAGCTCCAATGGTACGTGAATAACTGACTAAACTCTTTAGTCACAGGATCTACCATCCGTTAACTGCCAGGCCACTAAAGGCCTACAACTAAACTCTCCTTACCACAGATATATTATGTGTCCATCTTAACCAATCAGCAGTGTGATAACCTTTCACAGATCGCTCGTAAGTACAGTTGGGCCAATAACCGTTATGCCCTTGTAGTTACATCTAACTCGTTAAGTACCACTGATCCCTCTAATGAATATAAGTCATAGTCCTACTATGAATGAGTCATTTCTTCCAAAGAGAAGCTGTGGCCACTATGTTCAAGCCCCGGAATCAGCCCTTAAGGAAACAATCTCTCTACTTATCCCTGCTTCGGGAAAGGAGTGAATTCCATCTTCTGGATTGTGTTTCCAGCTCCCAAATCAGACAAGTCCCCAAAAAGGTAGGTATGTTGAGTTGGCATTCTAGCCACTCTCACCCATACTAATTAAAGGACCGCCTTCAAAGGCAGGAGTTCCCAAAACACTCACATGGTCGCTTAGGTGAGATGTAAGTATCTAGTATCAACGATGTTATATACAGAGTCTAGTCATCTCGTGGTCCAGGTCTTATACAAACTCTTTGTATAAGATACCCCCGCTCGCATGTCTCCATATGAATAGTCAAGATCTACCATCTGTGTAGTTTACAACACTTGCAAACCTCTACAAAGCAGGCCGTATCCATAGTGTCACCAGGATCATGTATCCCACCTTAATTCTTATACTATGAACCTATTTAGGTTATCACTTAAGGCATGATCCACTTGTATATCACATATACATGCTTAAGTTCACATAAGATAACTAAGGAGCTTTATTTATTAGATATGAGTAAATTCCAGAATTAAATAACAACTATTTTATTAATCAAACAATGTGTATCTTTACAAAACAATGAGACTTTGAGAGAATTAGGACACCAATCCCAACAATCTCCCACTTGTCCTAATGACTCGGGAGATTAATGTACAATACAATATAAAAATGTACAATATACAATAAAATAGGGCATACCCCAGTATCATCTCTCATTTGCCTTTGACAAGATGCCGAATGTCCCGCAGACCCAAACTCTCCAGGTGACCCTCGAACACTTTAGCCATGAGGGCCTTTGTAAAGGGATCAGTAACGTTATGCTCCGATGCGATCTTCGTGACTATCACATCACTGCGATGCACAATCTCCCTGATTAGGTTATATTTCCATTCGGTGTGCTTACCCTGACGATGACTTCGAGGTTCCTTCGAATTTGCCACAACCTCGCTGTTATCACAATAAAGAGTGATAGGCAAATCCATATTTGGAACAACTTCCAAATCTGAAAGGAATTTCCTCAGCCAAACAGCCTCGTTAGTTACTTCACATGCGGCTACATATTTGGCTTCCATAGTGGAGTCCGCGATGCATCCGTGCTTGATGCTTCGCCAGATTACAACCCTTCCATTCAGATTGAAAACTAACCCTGATGTCGGACGCATACCTTGCTTGATGCTTTAGCTGAATCAAGCTCGGACGCATACCTTGGGAGTATCAATAAGATAAGGTGATGTGACATTGCCCATACCTCGACAAAAGCATCAGTGAGCCATAATGCAATCATTATAGTTGTCGGCGTTTAAACTCTATAAATAGTCTTTTGGATATTCATTTTAAGACATTAGAGCTTCTGCCTCAAGGTAGAAGTTTGTGATCACAGATGAGAGCTTGAAAGAGATTTCCAGTGAGAATTCTTCATCTCCACAGCCCAGTCCGAGTGACGATTGGAGCATTCGCCGAAGATAGAGCTCGAGAGAAACATCTCCACCATTCAACCATGGCACCACGGGCAGCCTTGATGCAGAGTCCTTCATCTCCCTTTTAATCTCTGTATTGTATTACATTTTAGCTTGAGATATTAAGATATTTTGTGATCAATGCAAATCTTACTCCTTCATTACCGTCTTCATCATGATCTTCATCTCTATCATAGTTTTTCTTCATCGTTTATTTATCAAAGTCAATCTCATGCTTAATCGTGTAGCCTAGAGATAGGACACATGTAGCAACCCACCGAGAGGTGTGCGTTGTGCAAAGTATAGTGAGTTAATCCTCTTTACTTGGTGAAAGGCTATGGCAGCGCCTGTCTATGGGATGTTGCATTGCTTGTCTATAAGTTAAGTAGCCGCGTGTAACTGCCTAAGAAGGTAAGGGATGGAATGCACTAAACAAGGTTCGTATTATTCCTAGAGATAGGCACAATCTTATGCTCGATACAACCATGCACTATAGAGTTATAGTCATGCGGCTGACCATCTAGAGCTGTGATGCATTAGTGCAACGAGCTGGGATTACTCGGGCGATTTAAGATAGTAAACATTACTTTGCATTATTGGTTGTTGTGTCTCTACTTATTCTCATTGTAAGTCTTCTATTGCTAAATCTGTTTAGTTAGGAGTAGAAGTAGTGTGTAAAACATTTAAACCTTCTTCGCTCTATTTTTATTCTTATTCATCGCCTCAAACGCATCACCTTACAAATATTATTGAGTGACAAGCGTTTTCGACCTTGGATTACTCGAGAAGCTTGCGTTTGTGTTATACTTGGCGCAAGCGTAAGAAAATTTGTGATAGGAACGCGTGATCATTGCATGCTAAGATTAACGCATTATCATTCCAACGCATGACCTCAGACGCATGGGAGCAAACACATCAGTTATGTCTAACACATGATTTCATGTTCAAACCCATCCGTCCTTAAATGATAAAAATAAAACAAAACAAAACGTGTCCCTAAATTATCCCAACAGCTGTCCAGTGATCAAATCCTGAATTGGACTGATATTGACTGACAATCCCTATGCATAGCAAATGTCGGGTCGAGTACACAACATTGCATACATTAAGCTTCCAACAGCAAAAGCATGGGGAATCCATCTCATCTTCTTAACCTCTTGAGGTGTCTTAGGACATTGATCCTTAGACAAAACGATTCCATGCCTGAAGGGTAACAAATCCCTCTTGGAATCCTACATCTTGTACCTGATCAACATTTGATCAATGTACGATGTCTGAGACAGGGCTAACCATTTGTTCTTACGATCCCAAATGATCTGGATCCCTAGAACATATTGTGGCTCACCCAAAATTTTCATTTGGAACTGGGCAGCTAGCCATTTTTTTAATGTCGGTCAGATACCCTACATCATTTTCAATGAGTAGGATATCATCCACATATAGTACCAGGAAAGCTACTGAGCTGTTGATGATCTTCTTGTATACACAAGGCTCATCAATGTTCTGATAAAAGCCAAAGGACTTGACAGCAGTGTCAAATCCGACGTTCCAAGATCTAGATGCTTGTTTTAGCCCATAAGTGGACTTATTAAGCTTCCAATCTCTTTGCTCTTGATTTGGAACTATGAACCCCTCTGGTTGAGTAATATAGATGGTCTTCTCAAGATTACCATTAAGAAAGGCAGAATTGACATCCATTTGCCATATTTCATAATCATAAAATGTGGCTATGGATAGGAGAATCCATATAGAGTTGAGCATGACAACAAGTGAGAAAGTTTTCTCATAGTCAACTCACTCAACCTATGTATAACCCTTTGCCACGAGTCTAGCCTTAAAGGTTTGTACCTTTCCATCTACACCTCTTTTTCGCTTATAGATCCACTTACACCCAATAGCCCAAATGTATTGAAGTACATAGACTCCATTTTCTAGTTCATGGCTTTAACCCATTCATCTTTGTCAACATCCTCCATTGCTTTCTTAAAAGACAACAGATCCTCGACCCCATCATTCGTGTGACGTTTTGAGCTTCAGTCAAACCCAAGTAGCGATCTGGTGGGTTCATAACCCCCCCACTATGTCGAGACAATCTCAACTCTTGAGTTGGTTGACTAGACGTTCAGACCTCAACAACCCTTGTTGATCTATTGGCCTATTCAACAACTCTTATTGAACCCTCAGTAGTCTCAGTCTCACTAGAGATCTCACGTAAACCGAGCTTACTTCGTGGCTTATGATCTCTCATGTGGTATTCTTCTAAGAAGATAGCATTTGTAGAAATAAACACTTTGTTCTCACTCGAATCATAGAAGTATCCACCTCTCGTTTCCTTGGGGTAGCTTACAAAGAGGCAAACTTTCGAATACGGTTCCAACTTCTTTGGGTTAGTCACTAGCACATGTGCCGGATAACCCCAAATCCTGTAGTGGCATAAACTACCATTATGGCCTCTCCATAACTCAAAAGGTGTTTCAGAAACACTTTTCGAGGGAACGTTATTTCAGGATATAACATGTAGTCTCCACTACAAAACCCCAAAACGAGTCTGGAAGATGAGCAAAACTCATCATAGACCGAACCATGTTCAACAAGGTTCTGTTTCTCCTTTCAGATACACCATTCTGCTGAGGTGTACCAGAGGCCGAGAGTTGGGACACAATCCCATGTTCTATCATATAGTTCTGGAATTGGAGGTCTATATACTCTCCACCACAATCAGATCGTAGTGTTTTTATCTTCTTACCTAACAAGTTTTCAACTTCAGCCTTATACTTCTTTAACTTGTCAAGCGCTTTAGACTTACATTGCATTAGGAAGAGATACCCAAACCTTGAATAATCATCTATGAAAGAGATGAAATATTCATACTCACCCCGAGCTCTAACATTCATCATACAATAGAGGTCTGAATATACAAGCTCCAAGGCTTCCTTGGCTCTGTAAAATTTTCCAGTAAAAGGTCGTTTGGTCATCTTGCCTTCATGATTCACATACCGGCAAGGAGTTTTCTTTTAAACTCTTTAGAAGTCCACTTTTCACCAACTTCTCAATCCTATTGAGGTTGATGTGACCTAACCTTAGATGCTAAAGATAGGCGTTTTCCTTATGAGAAAGCTTTGGTCTTTTAGCTGTTGTTGCCGTATTGAACATTTCAGTGTTAAACAAGGCTTTTATGACTAACGACCTTAGTACATACAAGTTACTTTCCATTGAACCATAACCAATCTCCATTCCATTCTTGAAAATAAAAACTTTATTCTCAGAAAAGAAGACGGTATAGCCTTATTCAATGTGACAAGAAACCGAGATTAAGTTCCTCTTAATATGATGAACTATAAAAACATTATCCAGTGACAGACGTTTCTTGTCAACAAATAACTTCAGCCTGCCTAATGCAACAGTTGAAACAATCTCACCAGTACCGATTTGAACAGTCATCTTTCCCTGTGGTAACGTTTTCCAGAAACTGAATCCTTGGTAAGGGAAACTGACATGATTGGTAGTACCTGAATCTAGGATCCAGGCAGAATCATCATTCTCTACCAAACACGTCTCCAAGACCAATAAATCATATTTACTATCTTGTCTCCTCGTTTTCCACGAAAGACGTTTCACACGATTCTGTCCACTGGAAGTAGTCGGTCATATTAAAAGTTTTAAACGAAAATACTAACGAGTTGCTAAAAACATTGGCCTATGTTAGGTTTTAAGCAAATACCCGTTGTAAAATAAAACAACATCTAATAAGGTTTTAGCAAAACTAACATGAACCCCATGTGACATCAAGTTTCTCAATGACGTTTCAAAGGTTTAGGACAAAAGCCGCCAAAGGGAGGTTAGTTATCTCTCCTCTGAATTGAGAAGTTATTAACCAGTCATTAATACTAGAACAACTCTTGCTCCTATAACGACTAGCCATCATTGATTTGGCCAAGAGATCATTAACTTATTTAAGAATTTCCTATAAGTATGACCCACCATCTTAGGCCTGAGAAGTCCGCCCTAAAAAGCCAATCCGAAGGAAAAAATCCGATTGGGGCAAAACCTAAAGCGACCCTATCCATTTCTGGAGTTCACCTTTATCTTGACCAACTGCACAAAATCCATCCAAAGGGGGACGTTCCTAGGGCGCCACAAGGGAGTACGGAATGATCTCACGGTGTGAAACAATGATAGAGACCATAGAACGTGTTGACATATACCCCTCACCCACTTTCTATAAACACTCTCTCCGTCCACCTTGATATTGACTCATGTAAACACCGTCCGAAAGGGGATGCTCCCAGGGCACCATGAGGCCATGAATCTCACGGTTGAACACACAGGGAGAAACGTGAGTGGAATCATAGATATATCAGATACATCTCTTCCTCCCACTAAGTATTTTATAACCTAGGGTTTAGCTTAATTAGAATAAACACGGCTAAGGATTTTAACTAAATGACTTTTAGGTTTGCCCAAGAGTAACTTTTACCTTGGATAGTTAAACAAATTTTGATCATCATCCATTAAACTCTTTAAGGAGTCTTTGACCAAATCGTCACATGCTTGTTGTGATGGAAAAGTAGACATGCGCAACGGAATTGAGGATCAATTTTACTCTAATTGCAACATATAACCCTAAATTAGTTAATTAGGGTTTTTTAAGAAACATTACCTTTGAAGCTCCCGAAACTCGCCTATCTTCACTCGAACACGAACCAGACAACTACTAGAGTTAACCTACTATCCTTTGGACTCAGAACCGGGTTGTGAGATCCGATGGATGAAGAACCCGAGAGAGAGAAAAAGAGATGGAAATAGTAGAGTAAAATTTGGGTTGGGTTTGGATTTTTTCAGCCCAATTTTTAAAAACTAATTTTTGAAAAATGTCCAAAAGTCTTTAATCCAAAATGACAATCCCATATTTATAGGAAAGGGCCATGCAAAATTGTATGAAATAACTTCATAAAAATCCAACACCTAGAATCCACTATCTAAGGGGGCTTAATGTCTCCACTATAAGCCAACAGCTAGCCCACTATTTTGTTAGTGGAATTATCCAACAAAAGTTTGGATTTTCCCATTAACTTTAGTCAAAGGGCAAAATAGTCATTTGGTCAAAGTCAAACTTTGACCGAAAAGTCAACATTTTGACTTTTTATGATTTTTCCCGTGTTGACTAATTTTGACCTCCCGAGCATGAATCCACATTCATTTTCTCAAAATTCAAATCACATTTGAATATAAGGTCGGTCAAAGTTTGACTTTTCAAAGTAAAAAGTCAACTATTTGACTTCTTACATCTTTGACCATTTCCATTATTTCCGAGCTTCCGAATATGAACGTATTCATATTCTTGATATTTAAATCACATTTAAATATTAAAGCTGTATCTCTAAACTGAAAAACCGACCACTATATCACATATACTTATCAGTTTCTCTCTCTTCACCTAATTCGAACAATTCGAATTATTCTACCATACTGTTCTAAGTTTATTCCATATGAGCTAGTAGGGAAACCTAATGGACCTATAGATCATGGGCTCCAATGATTCGAGATTAGCTGGCTAAACTCTTTAGATGGAGCTAATTGATGCGCGAAAATTGGAAGTCAATTTTTACTCGACAATCAAATCCCGTGGACGCATTATGTGATGCATGTTCCTGAAATATGCGTTGATAGCCATGCGTCGATGGTCATGTGTTGGAATGAAAATGTGCCAACAATGTATGTGATGACCATGCGTCCTGCACAAGTTTTCTTAGATTCACGCCAAGTATAACATGAACGCAAGTTTCTCGAGTAATCCGAGGTCGAACACAGGGACTTGTAACTATATGTTTGTGATGATTGTGCATGCGGCGGTATAAATAAAAGAATGAAGGGGATGTTGCTACATTAATCCTACTCCTACTCCTATCTAACAGACAACGCAATGAGAATATGCATGAAAAGTAGAAATGCGACAAACCTTGACATGAAACAAATGAATGGAAAAATAGATAAAATACGGAGATGTTTTCATTGCAACCCTTAAGAGTGACTGTAAGGGAACCTTAGTCAGCGTCTGACTATGCGATCATGTTATAACCATACATGGCAAGTCATTTTCCAATGGAAATGCAGTGCTCCTAATTCTAGGACGCATGTGTTGAATGCAAAGTGTCCATAGAGCTTATTCCTAAGTCTCTACTCTTGTCTTATGCGATGATGCAAAATGCATAAAAGCAAGGTGACCACATTCAATCGTATCCTATCTCTAGGATGCATGCGATGCGTTAATAACAAATAGTGCTCATTTCTAAACGCCTATTTCTTGTATTATGAGTTCTAATCTGGCTCTCCCAAGCCTAGATTCTGACCTGACCTTCCCAAGCCTAGATCCTGTCCTTAGCCTACCCTTCCGAGTATCCCTAATGGACGAATGAAGCATACATAATACAAGACAATCACATAAACCTTGCTGACCTACAGTTGTTACTATCCCTAGTGAACAACGCATACTTTGTTTAATGCATCCAACCACTTACCCTCTCGGGCAGTTGATTGTTGGTGACTTCACTTATAGACAAGCAATGCGTTAGCCCATAGACAAGCATTGTAGCAGCTTCACACTAAGCAAATAAGATTACTCACATACTCGCACAACGCACACCTTTCGGTGGGTTGCTACATACTTCATATCCTTAATCCACATGACTAAGTATGCAATACCCAAACAATCTCACTAAGTGTTGCAATGAAAGTAAAGATGCTAAGCAAGAAGATGGAGATGGAGTTGAAGGAACAGAGAAATGCATTGAAAACACATTGTATTAATTTCTTAATTCAAAATGTCATATAATACAATATAGAAAAAGAAAGGAAAAAAAATGACCGACTGGAAGCAAAACTTTGCTTCCAGCGGATGTGCGTCAAGGCTGTCGGTTGCCATGGATGGGCGGAGAAGCTGACTCTCTCGAGATCTAACTCCAGTCGAAGGCCCCGGTCGTCACTCGGAATGGATAAAGGAGATGAAGAACTCTTAGCCATCTTCTCACGCATTTTGTCTGGATCATGGGGAAAATCCCTGGTTGAGGGACAATCTCCGGATCCCCTGGAATTTCGCTCATCGGCTTCTATTTATAGGCGCGGTAGGTGAAATGTCAGCATCAGCTTTGGATTTTCTTGAGGTAGATGCGTTCATTCCACCAACCTTGCGTTGATTCCATTAGAATGCGTTGTCGCGTAGCCGCAATCATTTAATGGCCGCATTCGCTTAACACCGCAACTCTACACGATGACCGCATTCGCTTTGACGAGCGCAACTCCCATTCGATGGACGCATACGGCTAATTTTCGTAACATCCATACATTGATCGATGCATTTTCCTTGCGATGGAGTGTTTCTCCGCATGCGGTCGTCTATGCGATGGTCCGATTTCTGCATTTGCATTCATTTCCTACATTGGCTACAAAAATAGAACATTGAATGCATAATTAACACAAAGTAATGGGTTAGCTGAGATTCGACATGCTGATCGATGCAAACTCTTTTTCTCATGAATTCCTAGCATGATCGACGTATATTCTGCCTAACAACCTTCATAATTATAAGTAAAAGGCTTAAGATGACATGCATATCGGCATGTCATCACACCCCCAAACTTAAAATCATGATTGTCCTCAAGCATGCATTATACTTAAGAAATTCTAGCTCACCTTCATGCTTTCTTTTGCGATGACTAGCTTCTCAGAATATAATTTACACGCACCTTTGACCATCACCGCAATGCTCTCCTCCACTTTGGCTGCTTCTTCAAAAAGATCTTTTCTAAGTTTAATCTGGCAAATCTTTGCTAAAAAAAAACTTATTCATTCACCACAATTTTGTGTTTAGCTTCTGAGATTGCGTTCATTAAAAAAAAAAAAAGTACTTCAAAACTTTGCGATGACTTATTAAAATGCGGCGTTGAACCTAGTAATGCCCTTCGTTTTGGCTTACCCTCATGTGTGTCATGCGGGCATCCAACTTCGGTTGCGTTCTATATTCAACTCAACTCTTGTCTCATTTGTTTTGGCTTGCGTCAGATAGAAGAGTTACACTAATGCACTAATCCTGGCGACTTGCCTTCGTTTTGGCTTGCCCTCACGTGTGTCATGCGGACATCCAACTACGAGCAAGTGCCTTTCACAACTTTACTCTTATCAACATGGGTTTCCCCATTGCGTTGACAGTGGAGTTATTATTCCCAAAATCTCACTTCAACTTTTTTTTTTCTTTTTTTCAAATGATCGCAATATAATGAACACAAGTCTTTGAGACCGCTTCCACCCTCAAACTTAGAAGTTGGCAGCGTTTTCACCGCAAAGCTAAAAAAAAAAAATTACAAGAATGCGATAATAAATGTTTGAACATAGGTTTGCGTAAAATAAAACTTAAGACTTTCACAATTTGAAGAAGCTAATAAAAGTAAAGAATGCCTTGCGTTGATTAGTTAGAAAATGCGGTGAATTATATGTACCATCATAGAAACATCGCAAAACAACGCAATCAGGAAAAAGAAAATTTTAAAAGGATAATGCATACAAGATAACAAGAAAGACTTTAGGCGGAACAATGCCTACGCTAATGCGTTGGAATCCACGTGATTGAAGCCTTGCGTTGAAGGGTGAAAGGAATTCTTCCGTTGAATTACGAACCGAGGAGACTTATTGTTGCACCTACAAGAGCAAACGTACCCAAAACCAAGGAAGCAACCATATATCCAAAATAACAATAAAATAAAGATAAACTATACTAAGAAAGCAAAGTAAAGATAGAGTAGAAGACGTCCCTGGAAAAATAAGAGTGTTGTCACTGCATGGAGTCTTCCATGACGGAGATGACTCTCAACTGCTTGGGTCAAGTTGCCCTGACCATTGGAACTTCTGACAATTGTTGGGCGCATGTTGGCCACCATGGGCTTAAAATTCCTTCGGCTCTTTTGCGACTGATTGCCCTCCTATCTTGGGGTCAATACTGACTTTCAGTGCATCACCTACACTTCAATATTGTTTGCAACCTGGTCACACAGGCTGCAATACACCCAAGATAAAAAGTTTGCTCGCAGAGACACAAAACTTAACAAACATTTAGTTTCCAAGTCCCTGGCAACGGCGCCAAAAACTTGATATGCATAAATTGGAAGTCAATTTTTACTCGACAACCAAATCCCGTGGACGCATTATATGATGCATGAAATATGCGTTGATAGCCATGCGTCGATGGTCATGCGTTGGAATGAAAATGCAACAACAATATATGCGATGACCATGCATCCTGCCACAAGTTTTCTTGCGTTCACGCCAAGTATAACATGAACGCAAGTTTCTCAGGTAATCCGAGGTCAAACACAGGGACTTGTAACTATATGTTTGCGGTGATTGTGCATGCTGCGATATAAATAAAAGTATGAAGGGGATGTTGCTACATTAATCCTACTCCTACTCCTATCTAACAGACAACGCAATGAGAATATGTATTTAAGGTAGAAATGCGACAAACCTTGACATGAAATAAATGAATGGGAAAATAGATAAAATGTGGAGATGTTTTCATTGCACCCTTAAGAGTAACGTAAGGGAACCTTAGTTAGCGTCAGACTATGCGATCATGTTACAACCATACACGGCAAGTCATTTTCTAATGGAAATGCGGTGCTCCTAATTCTAGGATGCATGTGTTGAACGCAAAGTGTCTATAGAGCTTATTCCTAAGTCTCTACTCTTGTCCTATGCGATGATGCAAAATGCATGAAAGCAAGGTGACCACATTCAATCCTATCTTATCTCTAGGATGCATGCAATGCGTTAATAACAAATAGTGCTCATTTCTAGCGCCTATCTCTTGTATTATGAGTTCTAATCTGGCTCTCCCAAGCCTAGATCCTGACCTTAGACTACCCTGCCGAGTATCCCTAATGGACGAATGAAGCATACATAATACAAGACAATCGCATAAACTTCGTTGATCTACGATTGTTACTATCCCTAGTGAACAACGCATACCTTGCTTAATGTGTCCAACCACTTACCCTCTCGGGCAGTTGATTGTTGCTGACTTTACTTATAGAAAAGAAATGCGTTAGCCCATAAACAGGCGTTGCAACAGCTTCATATCTCTAATCCACATGACTAAGTATGCAATACCTAAGTAATCTCACTAAGTGTTATAATGAAAGTAAAGATGCTAAGCAAGAAGATGGAGATGGAGTCGAAGGAACATAGAAATGCATTGAAAACACATTGTATTAATTTCTTAATTCAAAATGTTATACAATACAAGATAGAAAAAGAAAGGAAAAGAAATTACTGGCTAGAAGCAAAACTTTGCTTCCAGCGGATGTGCATCAAAGCTGCCGGTGGTGTCATGGATTGGCGGAGGAGCTGACTTTCTTGAGATCTAACTCCGGTCGAAGGCTACGGTCATCACTCGGAATGGATGAAGGAGGTGAAGAACTCTTAGCCATCTTCTCACGCATTTTGTCTGAATCGTGGGGAAAATCCCTAGTTGAGGGACAATCTCCGAATCCCCTGGATTTTGCTCATCAGCTTCTATTTATAGAGTTTGGACTCCCGACAACATTAATTGGACTGCTCTGAGTCTGACGTTTGACGCGTCAGTCCTTTCTGAACCTCTGCCACCAACGGTGCAGTAGGTGAAATGTCAGCATCAGCTTTAGATTTTTTTGAGGTAGATGCGTTGATGCGTTCATTCCACCAACCTTGCGTTGATCCCATTAGAATGCGTTGTCACGTAGCCGCAATCATTTAATGGCCACATTCACTTAACACTACAACTCTACATGATGAACGCATTCACTTTAATGAGCGCAACTCCCATCCGATGGACGCATACAACTAATTACCACAACATCCATGCATTGATCGATGCGTTTGCCTTGCGATGGAGTGTTTCTCCGCATGTGGTCGTCTATGCGATGGTCCGGTTTCCGCGTTTGCATTCATTTCCTGCATTGACTACAAAAATAGAACATTGAATGCATAATTAATGCAAAGTAATGGGTTAGTTGAGATTCGCATTTGATCGACACAAATTCTTTTCTCATGAATTCCTAGCATGATCGACGCATATTCGGCCTAACAACCTTCATAATTCTAAGTAAAAGGCCTAAGATGACATGCAGATAATCAACATTCGTTAACTCACTGGTCATTCCACTATAGTCTCGTAGTTGCACTCCTCTCACTATAGATATATTTGTGTCCATATGATATAACCATGATTAGTAAGTTATCCTTCATAGGTTGTTCGTAATCTCGGCTGGGTCATAAAAATCGTTTTACCCCGAGACTACATCTTATTCCTTAAGTTCCACTGATTATCTAATGAACAATTGGTTTAAGGTCTAACCTATAAACCGAACCCCTCTTGGGCCAACGAGAGGGTGGGGCCCTTGTTCAAGACCTGGATTCAGTAGTAAAGGGAACAACCTATCTACTACCCTATAACGGGTAGGAGTGAATTCCGTCTTGCACCCTATGTTTCCAGCTATCCACCTGATCTTACCCCTGATGTGGGAGGCTTATTAGGCTAGCGATAATGAGCTGCCCTCACCTATGTAGATCTAAGGATACTTCCGAGTGAACAGGAGTTCATAGTTAGCTCAGGATTAAGATTAAGTTACTTAGGTCATCAATTAACAAAATAGTCAGTTTTATACATTTAAATGCCATTTAGAACGTAAAAAGTGACTATTTCATGGTTCAGTCTTATGTAAACTCTTTACACAGGATGCCCCCATTTTCATGTCTCCATATGAATGGTTTAGGATCACATCGTTTATACTAACTACAAAATGGGCTGCATGCATAGTGTCCTCAGAATAAGGCGCCCAACCTTATTCATACACTATAGACCATTTTGGCTATATATATTTGAACTTGATCCACATTTATGTCACTACATAAAGTTCAAACTTAAGCTTAATAGCCTCTGAACCTTAGTTTATTGGATTCATGAATATAGAATTTAAATTTACTAAAGATTTTCAATAACAACTTTATTGAACAAGAATATGATATTACAAACTACGATACCACAAAGCACCATCGCCTAAACGATCGTTTAGCTAGCGCGCCCGTATCGTATACGTGCGATCGTGTAGGTAGTAACTAAGCGATGAGGCTTGCTAACTACATGATCGTCTAGCGCATGCCTTTTACTAAACGATGAGCATCACATGCTCCCATTACGATCGTCTGCTTCCAGCACCTACGTGATCGGGCAACCAATGCTACGCGATAGAGTAAACGATTTACCCCATCGCTTAGCATTAGCTAAACGATCGTTTAGTAAATATTACACGATCATTTAGAAAAATCTAAACGATCGCTTAGTTAAATCCCAACAATCGTTTACCTAAGGCTACACGATATGACCAACACTTGGTCTTCTTTTTCGTTGAGAACTACATCTCCATACTTTGAAAACTTCATCACGAACGACTCGACGAACTCAAAATCTTTGAATTACAGACTTGATTGCAAGTTAATTACGCCAAAAAACATAAGGGCCCTTACAAATTAACAATTTGTAATTACATAAAGCTTTAACAAACAACAATTAAACCCGAAACATTCATCAACTTAAACACAAATGCACTTAACGATTAAACACAAATGCAGAAACCCACCAAGACTACAAAATGAAGTTCAAAACAAAGTTTTAATTTGGAATATAAGAAGAACCTGGCTCTAACACCAATTGAAGGAAATCGAACACGAGGATTTCCATGAGCAGTGATAACATGCAGAAATGCACGTTATCATAGTGCTAAGTTCTTAAACAATGTTGGATTATGTTGATGAAATATGATTAATTTACATCCATTAAGCACCGTTTTCATGATATTGCGGTCGCATGTGTTCAACGCATTAGAACAGTTGATTTTTGTATTTTTGTGTAGAATATGCATTAACGCAATGCAGAGATTGCGATCATAGGAATTCATTGGTCGAGCGCAACTTCACCGCAAGGCTTTGCGTTGATCGTGCTCGCAAACATTCGCCCAAGAAGGATCGCCGCAACATGGTCAGTGCATCTAGGTGAAAGGATAATTAAGAGTGATGGGTCAGAAAGCTGATGACAGTTGAATCCAAATTAAGTTGACAGCCGATAATGGTCACAAAGTACATTTAGCTTTACTAGTGATAATTATCCGGCGCATCAGTCAGAAATTTGAGTTGTCCCATCTGTACAACCAGGAGAGAGAAGCCGCCTTTCATCATGGATGCTTTATAAATACCAAGGGCATTCTTCAGAGAAGGGGTTAACTAGTTGGTTAGTTCACCGTTTAGCTCATGCTTCTGTTCATAGTTTCCTTTCCATTTTAAGGCAGAGTAAGAGAAGAATGGTGGTGCCGGAGATCGCTTAGGGCAACTCGAGAGAGAACCTTGGGGCGTAAGGGCAGAGAGCGGGCCGACTCTCGCGAGAGCGAGATTATATTTTGAGCACGAGTAGAAATAGTGTAAACGCCTGGCAGCAATGAAAGTGCTATTTCTACATCTGTTCACTCTCTTAATATGCATGAGTAGCTAAACTAGTCGAATGGGTTGAAAAGAACTAAGCTAACATGACCTAGGAAGTTCTTTGCTTGCGATTGTTTTATTTTATGTTGTGTAAAATACCCTTTAGAGTTACTTGAGAGAGAGTCCAAAAAAGAACCTAATGTCTCGAGAGAGCTAGGTTAGAATCTGGACTCGAGAGAGCAAGATTAAAACTGCATAACAAGAGATAGGGACTTAGAGATAAGCTATGTTTGTCAACCTACATCGCATGCATCCTAGAAATGACAATGATATTATGTGGTCACATATTTGTTTGGATGCCATGTTGTCATCGAATAAATAGAAATAGAGGTTTATGTGTAGACCCTGTAGACTTATCGCATATATCGCATGCGTTCTACCTTAGAAGTCGTAGTATTCGCACCGAGAGGTGGTTTACTATTGTATGCATGTTGCATGATCGCATGGCATGAACGCATTCTAGGGAGTGTTAGCTGAAACCCTTCTCAACCCGTTCACCACATATTCATCACATCTCTCATTTACCAACTCTTTTCAAACTCTGCCGCATTTATTTACTTTTCATCAATGCAAACAACAAACCTGACACCTTATTTATTTATCCGATTACTGCAAAGTCTTTATAAAAATTACCAACGCAATCTATTTTCACAAGTTACTGTGTTCGACCCTAGACTTACCAGGAAACTTGGAGGAATTTACATTTGAATTCTTCTGGAGAAACTTGAGTGCACAACGCAATTCCATCAATGAATAGCATCCATATTTCCACTTCATAAATACAAGCATCAAGTTTTTAGCGTCGTTGCCGGGGACTTCGGCAAAATAGAGTGCTAACGGTAATTTTTGATTTCTTTGCAGACTCTCAATCTCTGGCGAATTATGACCTGGAGATTGAGAGGACATTCAGAAGAAGATTAAGAGACCGCCAACAACAAGAAGAAAGAACACCAAGAATGGCGAAGCAACCAGACGCAAATGCCGCTAACGCGAATAATATAATGGCCAACCCCATCCTTCTGGCGAATGACTGTAATACACCAATCCAGGACTATGCGTCACCTAACCTCTACGATTTCTCTCCAGGAATCATGAAGTCGATGTTAGATGGATTGAGGTTTGAAATGAAGCCGGTAATGTTGCAGATGATCCAGGCTGCTGAGCAGTTTGGAAGAAGGCATGGCGAAGCCTCGTACGCCCACTTCTGAAGCTTTGTAGAAATCTGCAACACTTTTGTGTTCCCGAATATCTCAACCGATGAAGTTCAACTAACTCTGTTTCCATTTCTTTGTAGATCAAGCGAGGAAATGGGCATATTCTCTCGAACCGAGGGAGATAACTCCGTGGGAACAGGTGGTGGAAAATTTTATGAAGAAGTATTTCCCACCAATTGAGAATGCTAGGAGAAGGAAATTAATAACAAATTTTGAACAAGAAGATGACGATTGCTTAGCGATGTTGGGCGAGGTTTAAGCGGCTGGTAAGAGATTGTAGATACAATGGCTTAACTTAGACTGCCTACAATGGAGATTTTCTACCAAGTATTTCCCTCTTCGCAGACTGCTGCCAATGCGGCAACCGTTGGTGTGTTGCTAAAAAAAACATATTAGGAAGCTTAGAGTATACTTGATCGCATTACCAAAAATCACGAAAGATTGGAGGGAAAGCGATCAGAGTTAAGAATCAAGAAAATGACGCAGACAATGGGCCATCGCATCCCTGCAAAATCAAATGACTGCGATGATGAGTCTAATATAAGGCATCACAATTGATAATACGGGAGCGAAGAAAGGGCTAGATCAACGTAATTACTCAAACGACCGCAAGTTGTGTCATTTGCGGAGATGCTCACCCGATGAAGGAATGCCCAACAAACCCACAGTCGGTATGCTTCATGAGAGATAATCCCTATTCCAATACATATAAC
Organism: Benincasa hispida; assembly: GCF_009727055.1. Lineage (NCBI taxonomy): Eukaryota > Viridiplantae > Streptophyta > Magnoliopsida > Cucurbitales > Cucurbitaceae > Benincasa > Benincasa hispida. The sequence goes on from NC_052353.1 coordinate 3,627,340, forward strand.
CTCGGGTGGCGAAACCACCCAAATTTTGCGTGGAAAAATCAACAAAAAATCTTTCAACATGTGGCACAAAAAGGAGGGCCACCCAGATTTTTCCTGCAAAACAATGGTCCAGCTCAAAGCCAAGCTTGCAGCTCACAACCACCGCAATCTTCGTCCTTAGTGAGCTTGCTGAAGCAATACATTGAGAAAAACGAATCAGTGCTTCAGAACCAAGCTACATCCATCAGAAATCTCAAAATCCAAATGGGACAAATTGCGGGCGAGCAGAAAAACAGACTGCAATGAGCGTTGCCGAGCTCAACTAAGCTCCTTCGCAATGCTGGTGGTAACGGGAAGGAACAATGCTTAGCAATCTCCTTGTTAAGCGGCAACATGACTGCGGAAGTAGGAGAGAAGCACATTGCGGTTGACTTGCTAAAGGAATCTTTAACTTATGCTTAAGGACAAACATTGTTTAAATTAGGGGTTGTGATAACGGGTAGAAATGCACGTTATCATAGTGCTAAGTTCTTAAACAATGTTGGATTGCGTTGATGAAATATGATTAATTTACATCCATTAAGCATCGTTCTCATGATATTGCGGTCGCATGTGTTCAACGCATTAGAATAGTTGATTTTTGTATTTTTGTGTAGAATATGCGTTAACGCAATGCAAAAATTGCGATCATAGGAATTCATTGGTCGAGCGCAACTTCACCGCAAGGCTTTGTATTGATCGTGCTCGCAAACATTCGCCCAAGAAGGATCACCACAACATGGTCAGCACATCCTAGTGAAAGGATAATTAAGAGTGATGGGACAGAAAGCTAATGACAGTCGAATCCAAATTAAGTTGACAGCCGATAATGATCACAAAGTACATTCAGCTTTACCGGTGATAATTATCTGGCGCATCAGTCAGAAATTAAAGCTGTCCCATCTGTACAACCAGGAGAGAGAAGCCGCCTTTCATCATGGATGCTCTATTAATACCAAGGGTATTCTTCAGAGAAGGGGTTAACCAGTTGATTAGTTCACCGTTTAGCTCATGCTTCTGTTCATAGTTTCCTTTCCATTTTAAGGTAGAGCAAGTGAAGAGTGGTGGTGCTGGAGATCGCTCAGGGCAACTCGAGAGAGAACCTTGGGGCGTAAGGGCAGAGAGCGGGCCGACTCTCGCGAGAGCGAGATTATATTTTGAGCACGAGTAGAAATAGTGTAAACGCCTAGCAGCAAGAGATTGCTACCAGGCTCTTTATTCTATACTTGCATTGTTATTCTGTACTTCATCTTCATACTTATACAATGGAAGTACTATTTCTATATCTGTTCACTCTCTTAATATGCATGAGTAGCTAAACTAGTCGAATGGGTTGATAAGAACTAAGCTAACATGACCTAGGAAGTTCTTTGCTTGCGATTGTTTTGTTTTATGTTGTGTAAAATACCCTTTAGAGTTACTCGAGAGTGAGTCTAAAGAAAGAATCTAATGTCTCGAGAGAGCTAGGTTAGAATTTGGACTCGAGAGAGCAAGATTAGAACTGCATAAGCAAGAGTAGGGACTTAGAGATAAGCTCTGTTTGTCAACCTGCATCGCATGCATACTAGAAATGGGAATGATATTATGTGGTCGCATATTTGTGTGGATGTCATGTTGTCATCGCATAAATAGAAATAAAGGGTTATGTGTAGACCCTGTAGACTTATTGCATATATCGCATGCGTTCTACCCTTAGAAGCCGTAGTATTCGCACCGAGAGGTGGTTTACTGTTGTATGCATGTTGCATGATCGCATGGCATGAACACATTATAGGGAGTGTTAGCCGAAACCCTTCTCAACCAGTTCACCGCATATTCATCGCATCTCCCGTTTACCAACTCTTTTCAAACTCCGCCACATTTATTTACTTTTCATCAACGCAAACAACAAACCTGACATCTTATTTATTTATCTAGTTACTGCAAAGTCTTTATAAAAATTACCAACGCAGTCTGTTTTCACAAGTCCCTGTGTTCAACACTAGACTGACCAGGAAACTTAGAGGAATTTACACTTGAATTCCGTTGGGGAAACTTGAGTGCACAACGTAATTCTATCAACGCATAGCATCCATATTTCCACTTCATAAATACAAGCATCAAGTTTTTGGCGCCGTTGCCGGGGACTTCGGCAAAATAGAGACAGTAATTTTTTGATTTCTTTGCAGACTCTCAATCTCTGGCGAATTACGACTCGAAAATTGAGAGGACATTCAGAAGAAGATTAAGAGACCGCCAACAACAACAAGAAAGAACATCAAGAATGGCGGAGCAATCGGACGCAAGGGTCGCTAACGCGAATAATATAATGGCCAACCCCATCCTTCTGTCGCTTAGTAAATCTGATTTACTTGACAGCTTCCGTGAGATTCTTTTTTTGAGAGAAAAATCTAAAAATCACTTTTTCAAAACCTTACTAAAAATAGGAAAACAATTTTTCTTTTATCTCATGGTTATCATGAAACCACCAATAACTCTCACTCAATTGGTTATTAGAGAAAAAAAATTAATTATCCAATAATTAATATTATTATAAATATAATTGATAACCAACTTATCATACTATATTTTGTAACCTATATTTTTAATATTTCATCTCATGAAACATATAAACCATTGCTCTTTTTCTATTCTATTGTATTTAATGTAAATCTCATTTATATTAATTTTCCACTAGATGTATCTCATACATCATACCGATTATATCATATATAATCAAAATATCTCTTGTCAATTTGAACATTTCAAATCAACACCAAGAACTGATCCTCAACTGAATCCATTGAGATACTAAGGGGACCTTATGAAACTGTAGCTCAAAGCTCCAACGGTACCTAAATAGACTAAACTCTTTAGTCACGGGGTCCACCATCCGTTAACTGCCAGACACTCCACTAAAGACCGACAGCTGAACTCTCCTTACCATAGATATATTATGTGTCCATCTTAACCAATCAGTAGTGCGACAACCCTTCATAAATCGTTCGAAAGTACAGCTAGGCAATAACGTTATGCCCTTGTAGTTACATCTAACTCTTTAAGTGCCATTAATCCCTCTAATTACAAGGGAGAGAGAGTTGCCATACCATTGAAGACAGTCTTCAAACTTCAGAACTCAATGCAGCGTACACCTCTACTCGATCAACCAACGACCAGTAGAGGCGTCGACTACAACAGCACGAACAACCGCCCAAACACAAATGTCGTGGGGACGATACCACTAGAAAAGAGCCCCAGGTATTCTCGGAGTGGGAACCTAAAGCGTGGTCTTTGGTGAGTTTGGTAGAGGAAGGAGGAAGAACAGATCATGTAAGCAATAAGCAAGTGGGAGAGAAAAAGACGCTATCGTATAGCAAGATGCTTATCGTTTAGGAGTGACTACACGATCGTGTAGGTTTTACTGAATGATCGTCTAGAAAAAGTTATACAATCGTTTAGCAAATACGACACACTATATTATCATTTAGGAAAGCTATCTGACCGTTTAGGAGCTAGCGTATGATCGTTTAGGTGTGATGTGGACGATCGTTTAGGCGTAGAGCGACTACCGTATAGGCTCTCAAGATTAAGCGATCGATTATGTTTTCACCAACGCGCTCTTCGATATTTTTCCGGACAAATGATTCAAAATGAAAACCAATTTCATTTTAATTCATCGGTTACAATAACCAACACATTCCTGCTAACGCACGCCCGAACGTGATTTTAGGTTAATTATCATATAATTAACCAAATTAAAATATTAATAAATATAATCATATTATATTTTTAACCTATAGTTTGATATCACATATCTACTATAGTAATTTCTCCTCTACTTAATATAAATCATATTTATATCTAATTTCCTCCAAAATAATGTATCTCATACATTTAGCCAATTATATCATATATAATTAACCAGTTCAATTATATCATATATAATTGACCTTCTCTTTGTCAATTTGAACATTTCAAAAATTAACCCAAACACTGATTCTCGACTTTATCCAGCTACCCAGGGACCTAATGGACCTGTGGCTTGAAGCTCCAACGGTACAATGAATAGCTGACTATACTCTTTAGCCACGAGATCCACCATCCGTTAACTGTCAGTGATTCCACTAGACCAACAAACATGAACTCTTAACTTGCGCTACCACAGATTATTTCTGTGTCCATTGGATATAACAATCATGAGTACGATGACCCTTCACAAGATGCTCATAAGTAACGTTGGCCAATTTATCATTTTGCCCCTGTAGTTACATCTCACTCCTTAAGTATTCGCCCCTGATTCCTCTAATGAATAATATAACATAGTCCAATTATGTGTGAACACCTTTCGGGCCAAGAGAAGGTGTGTGGCGCCACATTGTTCAAACCCCGAATCAGCCCTTAAGGGAGCCATCTATCTGCTTACCCCTGCCTCAGGGAATGAGTGAATTCTATCTTGTGTAGCTGAGTTCCCAACTCCCAAATCAGACAAATCTTCAAAATGGTAGGTTTGAATCGGCGACCTGGCCACTCGCACCCATACAAATCAAAGGACCGCCCTTAATGGCAGGAGTTCCCAACTCACTTAGGATTGAGGTCATGTTACCTATAGTCATCCTAGTGAAGTAAAGTCTCTGTCATGAATGGTGTTATATAATGAGATGTTAACACTTCGTGGTAAAGTCTTATACAAACTCTTTATATAGAACGCCCCCGCTCGCATGTCCCCAACATGAATGATTAGGACCAGACCATCTGTGACAAGTCACAACACTTGTGACCATTCCACAAAGCGGGCCGCATCCATAGCATTACTAGGATAAGGTTTCCCTCTTATATCCGTATACTATAGAACATTTTGGTTATCACTTAAGACATGATCCATTTGTAAGTCACCACATACATGCTTGAGTCACATATAGATAACCAGAGATTTTATGTTTATTGGTTTATGGTAAAACAAATAAAATAAGCCACCGAGCAAAAATACAAGATAAGTAAATATCATATATTATATAACACAAGCATTCGCATAAACTATTTACAAAATAGAGGACACAGACTTTAGGGCATCAACCCCAATAATCTCCCACTTGTCCTAAAGCGAATTAAGGTGTACAATAAACTAGTACAAAAGAAAAAAATAGGGCATAAAATCCCAGTACAAAACAATCTCCCACTTGACCTAGTCTAGCCGCAGGCGATTCTGTAGACCCATGCTCCGTAGGTGACCCTCAAATGCTGTAGCTGTGAGAGCCTTCGTAAACGGGTCAGCAACATTAAAATAGCTTGGTTTAGACTGATCTGTCTCATCTCCTCAACCTCTTGAGGCGTCTTAGGACACATTTCCTTAGACAAAGTGACTTCATGCCTTAACGGCAGTAGACCCCTCTTTGAGTCCTGCATCGAGTACTTGAGCAATATCTTGTCAATGTACGATGCTTGAGACAATGCTAGCAATTTGTTCTTACGATCTCGAAATATCTGTATACCTAGAACAGATCGAGCCTATCCCAAATCTTTCATTTGGAATTGGGTTGCTAGCCAGTTCTTAACTGCAGTCAGTAGACCTACATCATTCCCAATGAATAGAATATTGTCTATGTACAACACTAAGAAGACTACTGAAGCATTGATGATCTTCTTGTATACACAAGTTTCATCAAAGTTTTGGTTAAAGCTATACGACTTGATCGCAGTATCAAATCGTATGTTCCAAGATCGAGACGCCTGTTTCAGTCCATAAATGGACCAATTCAGTTTGAAAACCTTTTGCTCTTGACCTTGGGCTATGAATCCCTCGGGTTGCTTCATGTAAATAATCTCCTCAAGATTTCCATTTAGAAAGGCCTTCTTGACGTCAATTTGCCAGATCTCATAATTATAATAAGCTACAATGGACAGGAGGATGTGAATCGACTTTAACATGGAAAAAGGAGAGAAAGTCTCCTCATAGTCGACTCCCTCTACCTGGGTATAACCCTTTGCCACAAGTCGAGCCTTGAAGGTCTGTACCTTCCCATCCGCACCCCGTTTGCGCTTGTAGGTCCATTTATAACCTTTAGGTCTTATCTCATCAGGTTGATCTAAAAGATCCCATACCGAGTTGAAGTACATAGACTCCATCTCGAGATCCATGACCTTGACCTATTCATCCTGGTCAACATCCTTCATTGCCTTCCGATAAGACAACAGATCCTCAACGTCGTCATTTGCTACCATAGCAAGGATTTCCGTGAAACCCAGATAGTGAACGGGTGGGTTCATAACCCTCCCACTACGTTGAGGTTTCCTCAACTTTTGTGGTGGAACCGATCTACTGGATGAACTCCCATCAACAACTCTTGCTGATGTAGCAGGCTCTTCAACAACTCTTGTTGAAGTTTCAGTAGTTTCATTAGAAAGCTCATGCAACATGACTTTGCTTCGTGGATTATGCTCCCTTATATGATCCTCTTCTAGGAAAGTAGCATTTGTTGAAACAAACACCCTATTTTCCGTCGGATCATAAAAATAACCCCCTTGTGTACCTTTGGGGTAGCCTACAAAGAGGCATAACCTCGACCGTGGTTCTAACGTCTTGGATAATCAAGCATATCTGCAGGCAACCAAATGCGGAAGTGACGTAAACTAGTTTTATGCCTGTTCCACAACTCCAGAGGTGTTCTTGCAACACTCTTGGAGGGAACGCAGTTGAGTATGTATACCACGGTCTCCACTGCGAAACCCCAAAACGAGTCTGGTAAGGAAGCGTAACTCATCATCGAGTGAACCATATCTACCAAGGTCCTATTTCTCCTCTCCGCTACACCATTCTGCTGAGGTGTACCCGGCGCTGAGAGTTGGGAAACGATTCTATGTTCTATCAAATAGTCCTGGAATGTCGAGTCCAAAAACTCTCCACCTCGATCCGATCGAAGTGTTTTAATCCGTCTATTCAATGCGTTTTCAACTTCAGCCTTGAACTCTTTGAACTTTTCAAAGGATTCAGACTTCCGTTGCATAAGATAAACATACCCGTACCTGGAGTAATCATTAGTAAAACTGATAAAATACACATAGCCACCTCAGGCTCACATATTCATAGGACCACAAAGGTCAGAATGTATTAACTCAAGAGGCTCCTTGGCTCTATAACCTTTTCCTGTAAAAGGTCGTTTAGTCATCTTACCTTCAAGGCAAGATTCGCACACTGGTAAAGAATTTTCTTTTAACTCACTTAAAAGTCCATTCTTCACCAATCTCTCAATCCTATTGAGATTGATGTGCCCTAAACGAAGATGCCAAAGTTGGGCATTTTTTTTGGAGAAATTCATCGACGTTTTGATTGAGTTATGACAGTTCTAGACAATTCAGTATTATGGAGGGAATTAATGGCTAACGGCCTTAGCACATATAAATTCGATTCTAGATTTTCTGTGCAAATAAAAATACCATCTTTATGAATAAACGCTTTATCCATATTAAAAGAGATAGTATATTTACATTGTAATAAACACTTTACAAAAATGAGGTTCCTCTTTAGTTTGGGAACAATATATACATCATTTAAAACAAGAAACCTATTATGTAAAGCTAACTAGATCCCTCACTGCCACAACTGAGACGACGTGCCTGGTGCCTACTCGTATCGTCATCTCACCAGCCTTTAGCTATCACCAAGATCTAATCCCCTGAAAAGAAGAAAAAACATGGTTAGTGGCGCCCGAATCAATTATCCAGGCAGAATCATCATTCTCCATTAAACAAGTTTCAAGCACAAGTAAATCACATTTACCTTTATCGGCCTTGGCCTTAGCTTTGGCTACTTTCTTCTCTTTCAGATACCAAGGACAGTTTCCATCTTGGTTGCAGTGGAAACACGTTCCCTTAGCAACCTGTGGACGCCTCCTTGAGGCAACAGGCGGTGGGTTAGCAGGTGCCTTCCCTTTTCCTTCACCACCTTTCTTCTTCTTCTTCTTCCCTTTTACAAAGTTAGAAGTAGAAGATGTAGGCTCGAGCCTTTTCATTCGCCCTTGTCCATCGCTCGTATGCCTCCTGAACATTTCGAGCGACATTAGGAGCTGGAATAGGAAGACAAACCTTCATGTGAGCGAACATGAGATCTTCGATGATTAGGATCATCGTGATCATGTACTTCCATGTTACGAAATTATCACTAGTTAGTTTTTCGGCACTTAATAATGCCAACATGGCTATTGTCATTTTGAAAATGTTGCTGAAAATACAAACAAAACTTTATTAGATTTTGCTAAACCACTTTTAAACCAATCAGTTTTATAAAACAGTTTCAAGTACTCTAAGTTATAGACTTCTATTTTGCAATGATGCCCCAGTGAGTCAGGACACAGTTGCCCCTTTGCTGGGATGAAACATTCTCAACCATTAGGCAGAACCAACTCTTGGAACTGAACCTAAAACCCACCATTTTTCGATTCAAAATCGTTAACCTTTAACTATTTCACGTAAGTGTAACCCCTCGCTTTCGGTGCTAGAGTCCCGCTCTAATGCACTTACCGTAGGGAAAAGACAGATTAGGACAAGAGACTAAGTTACCCTATCCTTTTATAGGAGATCAAATAAAGAAACGTGTAAAACTGCCATCCTTTAGGGGGACACTCCCAGAGTGCCTCGAGGCGATGCGCAGTAACTTTATTTAACCTAACGAGGGAGACTGAGGGATATGCTGATTTTCCGCTCCCACTTACTATGAACATTCTTTCCATCCACCTTGATATTGACCTACCCAAACACCATTCGTTGGGGGGACACGCCAAAGGTACCGCAAGACCGAGGATAGATCTCACGGTGTGGACTATTTAGAAGAAAAGTAAAAGGTTTAAGTGAAGCATCTTATGCCCTAAGTACCTCCCACTGAATGTTCTACCTAGGGATTCATTAACCTAGACAATCCAACTACTGATTTTAGTCTAAGTCATCTTTTTAAAACTCTGCTTATAAACAACGTTTGTCTATGAAATATGAACAAGTTCAAGTAGTCACATTTAAACACTTTAATGGATTGTCCTTAACTTACATGCATGCATCAAATCTATCTAATTCACCTTTTCCAGGTAAGTTCCCAGGTAGCGTGTTACGTTTCTGTCAACTTATACCCACCAGCCTAGACAGAACCCGCCTTAGACAAAAGGTCCCTTATAGATAGATTTTAATACACTTTAACTTTTATTAGCCAATTTAATCCTATTAAATTGATTATAAAGATTAAAGCTCTAGGGTTTGTTAGTGGTATTAGAACCGTGTTGAAAGATCTCATACCCGAGAATTCCATGAGCGTGCTCAGATCGCTCCGATTTTCACAGTTACGTGGTACAACAATATACATTCATCACATATAGTCAATATACATTCATCACATATAGTTATGCAAAATAAATCTCATTATCGGCATGCTCAGAACAAGAAATTAAAAGGAAAGGGTTCCATACCAGTTAAAGACTATCTTTGAACTTTAGAACCCCAATGCAGTGGAAACCCTTCAACAGATCTACCAACATCTGGCGAGAAACGTCGACTGCAATAGCACCGATCAACACGAACAGAATGCTGCAATGGGAAAACACCACCACTAATGACCCGAGTATTCTTGGAGTGAAAACCCAAAGGGTGGGCCTTTGGTGAATTTGGTAGAGGACGGAGGACAACGAGTCGTATAGACGATTAAAAAGGTGGGAGATAAAATAGTGCTATCATATAGCAGAAGTGCTTATCGCATAGAGGAGCTACATGAATTATGTAGGAAAAAGCTGAATGATCGTTTAGGAAAAACGTATACGATCGTTTAGATAAAATCGTGACGTGACGATCGTTTAGACGGAGAAGTAAACTATCGTATTGGCTCTCAGGTGATCGTTTCACGTATTCTTTGGTGCGGTTCGAAGAAATATTGAATGCACCAATGCAAAATGGAAAAAACTCCTTTCATTTTTTTTAACCCGTTCGATGTTACGGCATGGCAGAGGCACCGCGAGACTGCCGGGCTGCGCACGATTGCGAGCTGAAGTGTGGAAGAAAATGGAGTTAGTTAGTGCAGTTTAAAGTTGAAGTCAACTAGAGTCAGGAATTAATAAAATATGAATCATAATTAGTATTTTAGGTATCCGTGGACAGTTTGGGATGTGTAATATGGCGTTATGAGGTATTGTTCTCGGTGGCTCGTGACGTTGATATCAATCAATATTTATATCTGATTTTCCTCCAAATTAATGTATTTCATACATTTAGGCCAGATGTATAATTCATATATATTAACCAGTCCAATTATTTAATATATAATTGAATTTCCTCTTGTCAATTTGAAACTTTTCAATTAACCGAACAAACTGTGTTTCTCGACTTTATCCCAAGCTACGCCAGGGAGACTTAATGGACCTGTGGCTCGAAGCTTCAACGGTACGTGAAATAGCTGACTAAACTCTTGAGCACGGGAGGGAGTGTCCACCTAGTCCGTAACTGTCGCCCTCAGTGATCCACTAAAAACCAACAATGAACTCTTCTTACACAGATAATAATTTCTGTGTCCATTTGGATATAACCAATTACATGAGTATGATGACCTTTCACAGATGCTCGTAAGTACAGTTGGGCAATTTTTTACCATTTTGCGCCCTGTAGTCATTCTCACGTCTTAAGCTACACACTGATTCCTCTAATGAACAATTTACAACATAGTTCCAATTATGTTGGTGAACACCTTTTCGGACCGAAAGAGGAAGGTGTGTGGCGCCACAATCGTTCAAACCCCGAATCGCCCTTAAGGTAGCCATCTATCTATTACCCCTACCTGAGAGAATGAGTGAATTCCATCTTGTGTAGTTGAGTTTCCCAACTCCAAATCAGACAATCTCCAAAATAGTAATGGTTTTGAATCGGCGCCTGGCCATCTCGTACCATCACAAATCAAAGGACGCCCTCCAATGCAGGAGTTCCCACTCACTCAGGATTAGGTATAGTTACCTATGGTCATCCTTGTGAAGTAAAGTTCTTTGTCATGAATGGTGTTATATAACGAGACGTTTAACACTTCATGGTCAGGTCTTAGACAACTCCGTCATTGTATAAGGACGTCCCGCTTGCATGTCCCCAATACGATTGTATCTCAGGATCAGACATCTGTGACAAGTCAACAACAATTGTTGCAATTACCACAAAAAGTCAGGTCGAAATGCTTCGTAGCGTTACCGAATAGGCTATGCACTCCGTTTATCCATTTACTACAGACCTATTTGGTTATCCATCAAGACATGAATCCAAACTTGTATGTCAGCACATACATGCTTGAGGTACATTACAGATAACCAAGGATTTTTATGTTTATTAGTTTGTGGTTAAAAACAAATAAAAAAAGTAAATGAGCAAAAAAAACAAGATGTGAAGTAAATATCATATATTAACAACACAAGTGTTCGTACATACTGTTTACAAACTACAGGACACGAGACTTTAGGGCATCAAACCCACAGTGATCTTAGGTCTATGTGATCCAAATTTATACACTTTAAAACCATGTATTAAACCTAAGTGAGCATGCATGTCTTTCTTATTTCTTTTAGTTCTAATTTCTCTTTAACTTTTAAAAAGAAACAATTAAAACCATTGCGCACAACGAGGCATTTATAACATTTATAAAGTAACTTATGTGTCATGCTTCATGCAATTTTCGGTCATTACTATATATACATTTTAAATAATGCGTAACAACCAAGCAAATATGCTATCATTCACCCTTATACTATAACAATTATAATATAAAGATGATGCATGTCAATGCTTTTTATGCATGCATAAATGTAGCTCTTATATTATATGATGCATGAGCATGCTCTTACATAACTAAATCATGCTTCTCTAAATTATAACAATTACAATAAATAGATGATGTATGACCATTGCACAACCTAAGGTAGGATTTACTATATGTGCATACCATATGACATATAAAAAATAAACATTGCATGTAAGTAATAAAGGATTAATGGACTGGGATAAGCCTTTACAAAAACCTGAATGAAATAACCCTATCTATTACATTTTTCATTGAGCAAACCGATTCAAGGAGAACCAGGTCTTGAAATGCCAGGAGGACTCTATAGTGTAGTAAACGCCGTAGGTAGACGATCATCCAACGCGCACTAGATGATAGAAGCAAAATTAAACAATTGCGTAGACGACAATGAGGCTGTGAAGCCTGATCGTCTATGCTATCACTTAACGCGACAACAGGTAAACGATTTACCTTGCTTTACTAAGCGATCATTTAGTCAGTTACTAAGCGATGAAGCTTACTAACCTAAACGATCGTCCAGTGCGCACGTGCATTAAACGATACACGAGCATCCCATCATCTACACGACTCGATACTATGCGATCGTGTACCTGATCGTCAACACGATGTGATCAACTCTTGATCGCACACCCCATCATTTAACCGATGTGTTCAACAGCGATCACGTACCCCATCGTCTGTACGATGCGATCAACAACGATCGCGTACACCATCGTCTGCACGATACGATCAACCTTAGATTGTCTCATTCCTCGAAGAACCGCAACGCTTGCTCCAATCTTCTTCTTCAAACAACTCAAAACTTTAAACAAACTTTGAATACAGACTCGATAACGATTATTAATGCCCAAAAACGTAGGGGCCTTTACAAACAACCATAAATATAAAAGATTTAAGTCAAACCGAGGCTAATCATCCATGAAAACATTCATTAATCCGCACACCCACAACAATTTAACCATTAAACAATGTAAAAATGCACCCACCAAGAATGTAAATGTCATTTCGTTGCAACATATGAAATTTGAGTATCATAACCTGGCTCTGATATCAATTGAAGGATCTCTAACCGAAGAGTTCCACGAGTGCGTTTGGATCGCTCCGATTTCACAATGACCGAAATACACAATATACATTCAAATGCACAGTTATGCAATCAAACAGTCAATTAAAGGCATGCTTTGAACAAGAAATCACAAGGGAGAGAGTTGCCATACCAGTTGAAGGTGGTTTTCAAACTTCGGAACTCAATGCAGCAGACACCTCTACCCGATCAACCAACGGCCAGCAGAAGCGTCAACTACAGCAACACGAACAACCGCCCAAACACGAATACTACGGGGAAGACACCACCAGAAAGGAGCCCCAAGTATTCTCGGAGTGAGAACTCAAAGTTTGGTCTTTGGTGGGTTTGGTAGAGGAAGGAGAAAGAACAGATTATGTAAGTGATAAGCAAGTGGGAGAGAAAAAGACGCTATCGTATAGCTAGATGCTTATCGTTTAGGAGTAACTACACGATCGTGTAGGTTTTACTGAACGATCGTTTAGGAAAATGTATACGATTGTTTAGCAAAAATGGCACACTATACGATCATTTAGGGAAGCTATTTGATCGTTTAGGATCTAGCGTGCGATCGTTTAGGTGCGAGGTGGATGATCATTTTAGCACAGAGTGACTATCGTATAGGCTTTCGAGAATAAGCGATTGATTACGTTTTCACCAACGTGCTCTCTGATCTTTTTCCGGACGAACAATTCAGAATGAAAACCAATTTCATTTTAATTCATCAGGTACAATAACCAATGCATTCCCACTAACGTGATTTTGGGTTAATTATCATATAATTAACTAAATTAAAATATTAATAAATATAATCATATTATATTTTTAACCAATAGTTTGATATCACATATCTACTATAGTAATTTCTCCTCTTACTTGATATTAATCAATATTTATATCCTATATTTCTCCAAAATATGTATCTTACATACATTTAGCCAATTGATATCACATATAATAACCACCCAATTATATCATATATAATCAAACTTCCTCTTGTTTCAATTTGAATATTTCAATTAACTCCTAAACATTGATTCTTAACTTTATCTAACTACCCAGGGGACTCTAATGGACTTGTGGCTGAGCTCAACGGTCGTCTGATAGCTCAATTAAACTCTTTAGCCATGAGATATTCATATCATCCGTTAACTGTCAGCATTCCACAAAGACAACAGCTGAACTTCTTTACCAATATATATTCTGTATACTCAACGAATATAACCAATTCATGAGTACGATGGACCCTTCACAGATACTTTAAGTACAGTTGGGCCCAAATTACGTTTTGACCCTAAATATACATCTCACTCCATAAAGTTACCACTTTATTCTCTAATGAAAAATACAACATACGTCCAACTATGTGTGAACACCTCTCGGGCTAAGAGAAGGTGGTGGCGCCATATCGTTCAGGGCCTCAAAACAGCTCTTAAGTATTTCTATCTACTTACCCCTTGTCTCGGGGAAGGAGTGAAATTCCCATCTTGTTAGTTGAGTCTCCCAGTTCCCAAATCAGACGAATCCCAAATAGTAGTTTGGAATCGGGGACCTGGCTAACTCATCACTTATACAAATCAAAAGGATCGCCCTCCGATGGCAGAGTTCCCTAACTACTCAGGATTGAAGATCAGTTACCTATGGTCATTCTAGGAATGAAGTCCATGTCATAAATTGGTGGTTATATAACGAGACATTAACACTTCGTGGTCAGGTCTTATACAAACTCTTTGTATAGGACGCTCCCGCTCGCATGTCCCCAACACAAATGATCAGGATCAGACCATCTGTGACAAATCACAACACTTGTGACCATTCCATAAAGCGGGCCGCATCCGTAGTGTTACCAGGATAAGTTTTCCCTCTTATATCCATATACTACAAACCATTTTGGTTATCACTCAAGACATGATCCACTTGTATGTCACCACATACATGCTTGAGTCACATACAGATAACCAGGGATTTTATGTTTATTTGTTTGTGGTAAAGCAAATAAAATAAGCAACTGAGCAAAATACAAGATGTGAAGTAAATATCATATATTATACATACAAATTGTTTATAAACTACAGGACACGAGACTTTAGGGCATCAACCCCAACACCTTAAACTAGTCGAACCGGATTGACCACCTCGAACCACGCACAACACAAACCCTTACATAACACCACCAATTCTGGACAAGGACTTACAAAAGACTCGAATTACATGATAAAATGCTAAAAAATGCAGGGACCTTTACAAGTTGATCTAAGAAAACATGTAAGTCTAAGGTCAAAATTTACCGTAAACATTCATTTGCAAACCACATTCAAAATGCAATTCAATCCACCAAACCAGTGCACATTTTGAAATTTCTAAATTAATTATACGAGTTGGCTCTAATACCAATTGTAGGGATAAAAGCCCTAATACAGTGAAAAAATCAAGACCTAGCTCAAAATCAATTGAGAAATCGAAATATCAATACACTGGAAAGAATATAGAATAGAAAGAGGGGACCTAAAAACCTCAACCTATTATAAAGTTTTTAGGTTAAGCATGCATTGCAATTATGAATTCAATTCTACAGAGAGAGGAAAGAACGATTACTTTCGTTGATGGCTTAAATGGAAGAATGCCAATTTTCCTTGGGATTGAAAGCATGAACACCATCAATTCGGAAACCTCCCTATTTTTTGAGAATTTAGGTATTGGTTTGTGAGAACCAAATTCTAATTGGAAAGAAAAGAGAGAATTTTTTTTACATAATTGGGAAGAAATGAGATTTTTTTTTTTTTTTTTTTTTTTTTTTTTTTTTTTTTTTACATAGAATAGTTCTGTAAAGAGAATAACCTCCTGCAAAACTTACGCTTTGCAGGTATATCAACCATTAAACAGAAACCCCTCTTAGGCCAATAAGAGGGAGGACCCTTTGTTCAAGTCTTGTAGATACCACTTAAGGGAACATTCATGTACCCTATTGTTGGGAAGGTGTGAAATCCATCTTTTATTGTTATATTCCCAACTCCCCACTTGGTCTTGTCGTTAAAATGGTAGGCATATAAAGTTGGCGAATTGGCCACTCTAACCTATACAAATCAAAGGAAAATCCCTCGTGAACAGGAGTTCATAATAGACTCAAGATTAAGACTAAGTTGTCTAGGTCACCCCATTGAAATAGAAACATAATTAGTTAATGGAGTTATATCGAGTGGTTACTATTTCATGGTTCGGTCTTACGTAAACTCATTTCATAGGATACTCTCACTCGCATGCCGCTTATACAAACGCGTTGGATAATTGCTTTTGTATCAAATACAAAGTGGGTCGTATTCATAGTATCACCAAAATAAGGTACCCACCCTTATCCCTATACTATAGACCCTTTAGGCTATACCTTGAACATGATCCATATATCTCTCCACATATAGTTCAAGACTCATAAGACAACCTAAGATGTTAGTTTATCGAATCTAAGGTTGTTAAGACAAAACAAATTCAACACAATCAATAACACTTATTGAAATAACATTGATAACTCTCTATTGATGACACTAAATTATTTACATTTTCTATCTACGAGTTTTAGGGAATAAAACCCAACGGAGATAAAATTTAATACCTACAAAACTTCCTCAAACATGTGTAAAACCATCTTAATTCACATAAAACAAGTATATAATTGATTTGGGAGTGGATATTTGAAGTTTGAAAAATGCGATATGTTTGGGAGATATTGCGAGATGTTGCAACATAAAAAAGAACCGCTACAAGAACTCCTGGAAACATGTGCAAAACTACTTTAAATCACCTAAAACAAGTATATAATTGTGTTGGGATTGGACATGAAGTTTAGAAGATGTGATATATTTGTGAGATGTTGCGAGATAAAAAAAAAGTAGCTACAAGAACTCCCTAAAACATGTGTAAAACCACCTTAAATCACCTAAAATAAGTACATAATTGATTTGAGATTGAACGTTTAAAGTTTAGAACATACGATATGTTTGTGAGATAAAAAAAAGTAGCTATGACAACTCTCTAAAACATGTGTAAAACTACCTTATATCACTGAAAACAAGTATATAATTGATTTGGGATTGAACATTTGAAGTTTAGAAGATACGATATGTTTGCAAGCTGTTGCGAAATAAAGCAAGTAGTTAAAATAACTCCTAAAACATGTGTAAAACCATCTTAAATCACTAAAACAAGAATATAATTGTTTTTTTTTTTTTTAATTAGTAGCTAAAATAACTCCATAAAACATGTGTAAAACTAGAGATATCCATGAGGTGGGACGAGGCCGAGGATGCCATTCCCTATCCTTGTCCCCGCTCCCCATTTCATCCCCCATTCTTGTGAAATTCCTCATGGGAATCGAGTTCCCTGTGGGGAATTTTTTCCCGTTACTTTTTTTTTTTTTTTTGTAAAAAGTCAATTAATTTAAATCACTAACGTGAACAAATTTAATTAAATAATTAACTTTATCACTAAATTATTTATTATGATTAGTTTAATCTGAATTTAAAGATAAATTACTCAAATTTTGGCAAAAAAAAGCTAATTAATTTTTTAGTAGAAAGAAATAAATATAAATCAAACTATTCATATATCTAATCTAAATTTAAATATTCAATTTAAATATATTCATTATTTTTTTCAATAAATAATCAAATTTGAAATTTAAATGTAATATTTATATAATAATAATAATAACATGACATTAGATAACTATACTAAATAAATATGTAAAAGCTAATCGGGGTAGGCACGGGGAATGCATTCCCCGTCCCCGTCCCCGTTTAGCTCACAAAATTTTTTTCTCTCCACTTCCTCCCTCACTTCCCACCTAATTGGGGAATCCCCACCTCGTGGGGGTCCGTCTCGTGCGAAAATTGGACATCTCTATGTAAAACCAACTTAAATCACCTAACATAAGTATATAACTGATTTGGGACTGGGCTTATATGTTTAGAAGATGGATATGTTTGCGAGATGTTGCGAGATAGAAAAAATTAACTATAAAGCTTACTAAAATTATGTAAAATCACCCTAAATCACTTAAACTATAAAATTAATTTAAGAATATACATTTCAAGTTTGGAAGTTTCACCAAGAGGAGAAGAAAATTTAACCTAACTCCGTCCAACATCAACATAATAATAAAAGTAGAGAACAAAAAAAAAATCTATAACGAAAAAAAAGAAAAAACATAAAAACCTACCACAAAGATGAGAGAATGTTCAAGAGTGGCTAAAAGTTATAGGACATGGCGAGGGAGAGAAAAGTTGGAAAAAGAGAAAGAAAAGGTAGGAGAAGAAGACTAAAGTAACGTTTTTGGGGAAATGAGGATAAGGTGAATTTTTTCATTTAGGGACAATTTCAACATTTCACTCCTAATTTATCTCAAAACTGAAACTTTTTAAAGAGTGATCTTTAGCCCCTAAAAAATGTCATTCCCCCAAGGAATTTGGATATTGGATTGGAGAGTTTGTTCTTCACTTCGTATAAACCCTCAACTGAAGTTCTTATCATATCTTAAACCCCAGTATCTTTCATCTTGATATTCATTCCTCTCAGTTCTCTCCAGTGCGTTTGTGACTTCGTAAGAGCTCGAGAATTTGGACCAGGGAGCCCCAAACATCTTTAGCCAGAGCTTTTTCCCTGTTTTCTGTTTGCAACCCAGTTATGGTATGTTCAAAATTGCTTCCGAACTTGCTCAAATTACCACTCTTTTACTCTACTTATCTATCCCTCTATAATCTCTTCGATTTGCCTATCTTCCATATTCTTTTCGCGCAGAATTGTTGTTGCATTGCATCTTGTAACTCTGAAGAAAGGAGAAAGTGGAATTGGGATTAATTTATTAGCTCCGATTCCCCCCCTGGGTTTGTTTTTGCTGTCTCTTTGTTACCATTTGGGTGTTTCCTGTTTAGTTTTAATGGATGTCTCTTCGTGCTGTGAATCCGATACCTACAGATGAAGTTAGCGAGGGGATGTGTGTATAAAGAAAGATTATTGAGAGAAAATATGTGTCTGGAAATATGATAAGGAGAGAGTTTGTACGAAGAAATTGGTATACTTGGTGTAGGAGTGTATAATGATAAGATAGTTAGAGCCAATTTGATCATAACTCACCCAGTTTAGGCACATGTTCTCGACCAAGAGATCAGATGATGTTTGAATTTTCCAACCCCACATATTGTTGAGGTCAAAATAAGAAAGCTAGTGAGAGAATGCATGTGATGAGAAAGATTAGTGAGAAAGGGTCTGTAGAGACAAATTAGTTAATAAATGAAGTGTCTAAGCCTGGTCTGTGGAAGTACTTATTATCAGTTTCTTATTTGAGACACATTGTTTTGATTATCTTGTGAAGTGTTTCTGAATTTTTAAAGCTCCGTTGATGACCGTTTGATTTTTGGTTTTTAGTTTTTGATAATTAAGCCCTATAAACACCCTTTTCCTCTAATTTTTTTACTTTATTATCTACATTCTACCAATGTTCTTAAAAACCAAGCTAAACAAAGTAGTTTTTAAAAACTTGTTATTATTTTTGGACTTTGGCTAAGAATCAAACTCTTTTTACTTAAGATAAATAAAAACTATTGTAAGAAACTGAGAGAAAATATACTTAATTTTCAAAAACCAAATACTCATTTGAGGCTAAATATTTGAATTTGAAAGTGCTTTTAACCCCTAAAAGTACTTTCACTATGGTAGAAAGCACTCCCAGGCATCACTTTAGTTGGGGTTTTTGTCTATTTGATTGCAGTAAAGTCTGAAGACTCTTAAGAGGGAACAAAAAATGGGCATTTTCTAATGATTGTGAAAAATCAGTTTATGATGGTTTATGGAACTAATTTGATTTATATGGTTAGGTATTGACATAAAGTTGACGTGTAAGCTTAAGAGGAGACCTGAGTTGAGGTATTTAGTTAAGTCAAGGTCTAACTGCAGAGTAATGGGGCATTTTCGAGTGTCTTTGTTTGTGTTTAGTTTTTATATGGATTTCAGACTCATCTGCTTTCCAAACATCCGTGCCCCTTTTGCTCCTTTGTGTTCTAACATGCTTCAATCTCTGCCAGTTTGGAAACTGAGAAAATGTTGATTCTTCAAGCCTCTTCCCTCTCAATGTCGGTTTCACCTCAATATGCAGTTCATAATGCCTCTACTTTGCAACGATTCTTAACAGTTCCTATTGAATGTCAGACTTTTAAGCCTTCTTGTTATTCTAGATATCATTCACACAGTATTTTGCCAAACCTTGTACACTATAGCTACAGCCGAAAACTTCCTTGCCTTGCTGTTTGGTCTAAATCTAATTCAGAACATGATCCTGAACCCAATGCTGATTCTAAAGTGAAACAAAAACCAAGAAGTCGCAGTAAGAGAAGCAAAGCTTTAGAAAAGGAGGAAGACAATGATGCTGGGATTTTCCCAACAACAATCCCAAGGAAGCCTCGACGTGGTCGTAGAAGTGAAGCTGCAGCTCTTGAAGATTATGTTCGCAACACACTTGAACAAACATTTGCATCAATTCGACAGCAAAATGCAGAAGTAATGGAAAATAAGGAAAATGTAATCAAGGAAAAGGTTGATGACAAGGTCGAATTTGAAAGTAGTGATGATGAAGAGGAGGACGAAGAAGAGGAGATAGAACAAAGTGACGGAGCTGGAAGGAATAAGAAGAAGAAGATGGTGGTAGAGGAAGAAGATCCAAATTGGCCCCTGGATGCTGATGTCGGATGGGGAGTTCGAGCATCAGAGTATTTTGAACAACACCCCATCAAGAATATAGTTGGAGATGATGGTGTCGAAATTGACTGGGAAGGGGAAATCGAGGACAATTGGGTGCAGGAAATCAACTGTTTAGAGTGGGAGAGCTTTGCTTTTCATCCTAGTCCACTTATTGTTCTTGTTTTCGAAAGATATAACAGGTTCTTTTCTTCTACCTTTCAAAAGTTACGAAGTTTGTGATTCTTCGGTCAATAATGCATCAACAGTGAATTGATCATTCATCCTAGCCCACTTGATGCAAACATGCATTCTCGTAACACTTCAAATTGTGATAATACTTTAAGATCTATGTGGCACATTTTCAAATTTCTTGCAGAAGATCATATTTCATGTTAAATTACTCTTGAATTGATTATTGTGTTCCCAGGGCAACTGATAATTGGAAGACTCTGAAAGAACTTGAGAAAGCATTGCAAGTGTACTGGAATGCAAAGGATCGATTACCACCCCGGGTATGAGCTAAGTTGCATGTTTTTCAGCTGTATGATTCTGCTAGATTTGAGTCCCGATTAGCCAAATCCTCGAGGCAAATCATTTGATTCATACTCTCAGTCTTCCCCCCTCCCCATAACAAACATTTTTTCACATGTTTTAATGTGTTCTGTTATATCTAAATTTCTCCACTTTTTTTCTGTTGATATTCTCAGCAAGATTTTTATACCTGTTCTATATATTCAATGATTTCACTTTTTGTTTTACCTAGTATCTAGTCTTGTTTAACTTGTAATGCAGTCGGTGAAGATTGACATCAATATCGAGCGAGATCTAGCCTACGCTTTGAAAGTTAGAGAATGCCCTCAAATTTTATTTTTAAGAGGAAACAAGGTCTTATACAGGGAAAAAGGTCTACATTTGTTTCCTGCTACATCCCATTCCAGTTTGTGCAAATGTTTCTTTTAAACTTAAAACCGACGCATTTACCTTTCGATATATTCTTTTGCAGACTTCCGAACAGCAGATGAATTGGTCCAGATGATTGCATTCTTCTATTACAAAGCAAAGAAGCCTTCATGGATCAATGATAAAGCTTTGTCTCGACCATTTTGACCTCGAACTCGTCCTCCTATTCGGACATACTCTCCACGCACAGAGGATTTATAAACATCATGTAGGTATGATCTCAACCAACAATATAGTTTCGAATACTATACTGGAATTTGTTCAAATACAAACTAGTATTGAGTTTAAAATCAACATGTGACATAGCTCTAAGTAGTCGAGTATTAGTAACTTTCCATTTGACTACATAATTTTCTACAACTCACATGAGTTGTAGGTTTGAATTTTTTCATTGTGTAATGTAATATTGTGGAAAAGTAATCCCGAACTGCCGTTTGCTAAATTTCATGACTTTCATTGTGGGTTTCACGACTAAATAACTCTTCAGACTACCCAACTTTACTTTTTACCCCAAATACTTCTAGTAAAAAGATTGACTTTTCCGTTTGAGCACTACTAAATGTGAAATCACCATTCAACTCAATAAGAAGGTGTAATCACAATTCAAAACAATTAGAAAAAAAGAAAGATAAAATAATGCTTTAATGCTTTAATCAAGGACAAAAATATCGTTATCGGTATAAATATTGTTAATTTAGATTTATGGATATATCGACTAATATTCCAAAGAAAATCATGGATATCATGAAATTTGATAAAAAAATTGCGAATTTTTTTAGTAAAATTTGAGAACAAATTTATTTAAATAATAAACTACGACTTTAAGCATATCATTAGAAGTCAAATATGATTGGTAATAGTATAAACAATAGTGAAGATCCAAAAATTAGTATGAACTTAATGTTTCATTAATAAAGTCTAGGTCATACAAAATGAATGTCAAATATTGTACTAATAAATGTAAACTCGAATGAATTGTAAATTAAAATTTGGATCAACAAGAAGTTGATTCATAATTCACTAATAACATGATTTTCTTGAGATATTCTAACATTAATATTATAACAACAAAATATAGATTATATTACACAATATAAACAAAAATGGAAAACGAAAATAGTGAATAAATTAAAAAAGAATAGATAGGGTAGATAACTATTAATTTTACTTATTAAAAAATATCAATTATATAATAATTAATATAAAAAAGGTTAGAACAAGGCAAAATGCAATTTTGGTCCATGAAGTTTGAGATTAGTATCTATTTAGTCATTAAAATTTCAAAAGAAACACCTTAGTCCGAGAGGTTTTTAAAACGCTTCTAAATGATCCATGTGTTAATTTGACCTAACGAAAAATTGACATGATATGTTAAGTTGAAAAATTTTAAATTAGCTGGAAATTTTCACTAACTTTATATTAGTTTGTATGTCCTTTCCTTTCTCTTTTTCCTCTCTCTCTCCCCCATCCCTCCTCAGGTTTATTGTCTCCCTCCAATTTGTAAGAGGGGCTTTGTACAAATTGAAGTTGGTGTTGTAGGATATCATTTTTTTTTATGTAGTCAGAAGAGTAGAATGTTTTATTCTATTTGGGGTTGTTTAGGACGGAAGGAAAATGACGATGAGATACAAAATATGTTTCGACAATGGGTCCACAAACAATTAAAATTGGTGAGATAGGATAATGGGTCTCCAAACATTGAGATGATATAGGATGTGGGGATATACTATCTCATGTTGGGCTTACAAACAATTAAAATCGGTGTTCTTTGCTTATGGAACCATCAGATTTCAGCGAACATCTCTATCGTGATGTTTGAAGCGTCGTTGTGGTTGAGGATTTCGTCTTGTGTTTCTTGTTGAAGTTACAATAATTAGGTGTATTTGTTTGGTGAAATTTGATGGGAAATTTGGAAGGGGATTGTGGTTTTCATATTGGTTATGTTAAAATGGGTTGGTGACTTATGGGTAAGTTATAAATAAGTAGGCGGCTTTTATACAGAACTTCTTTATTGATTGGTTTGTGTGATTAACTAAAAATTTTGATGTACGTTAAACATCACAAATCTTCAGAAAAAGAACACAATATATCCTAAATCAAAGAGATGGATGGGAGAGGAAATAAAGGAACGGAAAGAGAAGCAAAAAGAAAAATACAACTCATCCAAAAATATAGTATAAAAGTAGTGAAAATGGCGGCCTAATTTAAAATGTGATCATTCAACATGCAATGTCACTTTTTTATTAATTAACAAACGATCAAATTAATTCATGGACCATTTAGAATCGGAGATTAAAGTATCTCTTTTGGAATTTCAGGGACCAAATAGATAATGATCTCAAACCTTAGAACCAAAAGTGCGTGTTGCCTTAGAAAATATATTGACAGAATAAAAAGAAAAAAAAAAGAGAGAAGAGAGAGAAATGGGGTGTAGTGAAAAAAAACTTAAGAATAAATAGGAAAAAAGTGACCTAAATAAAAAGCCAAACTTGATTGATAATGAGATAATAGACAATACTGAAAACGGAAAAAAAGATTATGAACTGAATATTTAGTTCAAGAGTTTATGGTCAAATGAATTAGTGGCGTAGTTTATAATCTGGCATGATCAATTTAGTTCAAGAGTAAAATCGGTCTAGTTTACAATCAATATTTTTCTAAAAATGTGTATTTTCAATATATTATAAGAAGTAAAATCAAATTTCAAAATTAAAAAATTTTAAAATAAAAAAAAAAAAGAAGAAATAATCAATAAAAAGAAAAGGTAAACTAAAATTATAAAATAAAATAACTAAAACATAAAATAACAAAAATTATGAAATTGGATAATATGGAAATTGGTGGAAGTGAATTCTCACCAATGTAGGCGTTTCTTAAGATCCACAAAATGCAATTATTTATAGGCAAAGTGGCAAGTAGGATGTTGACTTACATGGACACTAAGCATGAATAACTACATGGCATATGGACAACATGAATGGTGACACATGATCTTTGGGATACTAAGCAATGGACATCTATTTTCTATTATAATATTCATAATACTCTCCCTCAGATGCTCATATATATATGAAATATGCCTCACTAAAACCTTACTAGGAAAAACCCAAAAGAAAAAACCCTAGTGAAGGAAAAAAAGTATATATTTCATATAATACACACTCTTAAAAAAAATACAATATATTTACTCCCTCCTCATGAAAACATTACTTAAGATCTCTGAGTCGCTGCATCCAACATTGTGCACCAATGTTTCAAAAGTTGCGGTTGGTAATGCCTTTATAAATAAGTCTGGCAGGTTATCCTTCAAACAAATTTGTTGTACAGTGATGTCGTCATTTTCTTCAAGATCATGAGTGTAGAAAAGTTTCGGTGAAATATGCTTTGTTCTATCTTCTATAATATATTATTCTTTGATTTGGGCTATGCAAGCTGTGTTGTCTTTGTATAATATTGTTGGAAGGTTTTTATTAGAAGACAAGTCACACTTTTCACGAATTTGCTGAGTCATTGACCTTAGCCATACACGTTCTCGACTAGTCTCGTGAATTGCAAGAATTTCAGCATGATTTGAGGAAGTGGCCGTTGTTTCATTGATCGCCATGATATAACAGTTCCTCTACATGTGAACAAATAACCTATTTAAAATCTAACTTTGTGTGGATCATATAAATATCCAGAATCTGCATAACCAACTAAATCAAAATTTGATTTATTTGAATAAAACAAACCTATATCGATTGTTCCTTGGAGATAACGAAGTATATGCTTAATTTTGTTCCAATGTCTTTTTGTAGGAAAAGAACTATATCTAGCTAATAAATTTACTGAAAATGCAATATCTGGTATTGTATTATTAGCAAGATACATAAACACACCAATTACACTAAGATATGGTACTTTATGACCAAGAAGTTCTTCATTATCTTCTCGAGGTCGAAATATATCTTTCTTTATATCCAATGAACAGACTTTCATTGGAATATTTAATGGATGTGCTTTATCCATATAAAATATTTTCAAAATTTTCCCTATATAAGCTGACTGATGAATAAATATTCCATCTGCTAAATGCTCAATTTGCAAACCAAGACAAAATTTTATTTTTTTTGAGATCTTTCATCTCAAATTCTTTCTTAAGATATTTTGTTGCCTTTAAAAGCTTTTCAGGAGTTCCAATTATATTCAAGTCATCAACATATACAGTTTTAATAGCAAATCTTGATTGTGATTTCTTTATAAAAACCCTCCAATATATTGGATTATTTTGATATCTTTTTTTCAATAAATATCCATCCACTAGGGCGATTGTACCACATCCGTCCTGATTGTTTCAATCCATATAGTGATCTCCGTAACTTTATTGAATACCTTTCCCAGGAATTTGATGTATATATTTCAGGTACGTTAAATTCTTCTGGGATTCTTATATAAGTATCATTATCAAGAGATTCATATAAATATATTGTGACTACATCCATAAGATGCATATGTTGGGTTGATTCCCTAAATCTCGTAGGGTCCTATAGTTTGTAAACATCTGTATGAACAAACAATTTTGTGATATATAATATGAGATATTTTATTCACTTCAGTCTATGAAATATGAGATATTTTAGTTGCATTAATAAAAAACCAATAAACTAAGATTTCTGGTTATCGTTGTAACTTAAGTAGGTATGTGAAGACATACAAGTGGATCATGCTTTAAGTGATAACCTAAATGGTCTGTAGTATATGGATAAAGGAGGGAAACCTTATTCTGGTGACGCTATGAGTGTGGCCCACTTTGTAGGTGTTACAAGTGTTGTAAAGTGCAACAAATGGTCTAATCCTAACCATTCATGTATTAGACATACGAGCGAGGATACTCTATACAAAGGAGTTTGTATAAGACCAGACCACGAAATGTTTAGTCTCGTTATATAACGTTGTTCATGACAGAGACTTTCATTTCACTAGGATGACCATAGGTAGCATAATCTTAATCCTGAGTGAGTTGGGAACTCCTGCTTATGAGGGCGGTCCTTTTATTTGCATGGGTGCGAGTGGCCAAATTGCCGACTCAAACCTACCGCTTTGGGGATTCGTCTAATTGGGGAGTTGGGAACTCAACTACACAAGACGAAATTCAATCCTTCCCCGAAGCAGGGGTAAGTAGATAAATTACTCTCTTAAGGGCTGATGTCAGGACTTAAACAATGTGGTGCCACACCTTCTCTTGGCCCGAGAAGGGTTTACTCATAGTGGAACTATGATGTATTGTTCATTAGAGGGATCAATGGTACTTAAGGAGTTAGATGTAACTACAAGAGAAAAACGATAAATTGGCCTAGTCGTTCTTACGAGCGATTTTTGAAAGGTCATCGTACTGTTGATTGGTTATATTCGATGGACACAAAAATATATCTATAGCGTGAAGAGTGCAACTGTCGATCTTTAGTGGAGTGTCCGAAAGTTAACGGATGGAGGATATCGTGATTAAAGAGTTTAATTAGTTATTCACGTACAGTTGGAGCTTCAAGCTATAGGTTCATAAAGTCCCCTTAGTAGCTCAATGGGTTCATGTTGAGAATCAGTTTTTGGGTTAATTTGAAATGTTCAAATTAACAAGAGAGAATTTGATTATATATGGTATAATTAAATTAATTCAATTATATATGATATAATTGACTGCCTTAAGGTGAGATAAGTAAGAGACTCTCTTGGGTAGAAAGGAAGTCTTTCACTCTTTTTTTTTTACGTCAATAGATGAGTGAAACGAAGGGACGAGACGGGGAGTTTGAAGACACTAATCTAATACCGGGTGAAGAAGAATATTGGTTGTGATATTGATCTTACGGGGGGAACGAAATCCAAGTATATATATACAAGGTAGCCGTTCCATCATGAGGGAATGTCCCAGACTCTCCCAACCTTTTCTATCGAGATTTAGAAGTAGGGCGAGTGTCTAAAGTCCGGGTATCCTATATTATTTGATTGGATGAGTTAATATAAATATGATTTATATTAAATGCTATAAAGGAGGAAAAAAAACTATGGTTTATATGTTGCATATGATGTGATATTAAAACTATAGGTTATAAATATAATATGATAAATTAGTTATTATATTTATTTGTAATAAGTTAATTATAAGATAATTGATTTCGGTTTTCTCCAATAACCGACTTAGTGGTTGGTTATGGACAGTTTATGGCAACCAGTGGGATAAAGTGAAAATATTTTTCATTTTGTCAAAATATACATTACACGCGCAAGACGTTATACGATAGCTTGGTTGAGAGAGTAAACGATCGGTCGAGTTTACCTATACGATAGTGACTCGCTTGCTAAACGATCGAGTACTCAAGTCTATACGATATACTTCTTCCTTCTCCCACTTACTGATCGTCTACCCGATCGTCCAGTTCCTCCTTCCCTCTTCCAAATCCATACAGAGCCCACACCTCCTGGATCATTACACCGAGAACCAAGGTAGCCTCGTGGTCTATGAAGCACAGACACAGATACGACTACACGATACGAATACGATTGGATATGACGATTCGCCAATTTCTAAAAAACTAAAATACGGATACGTCTAAAGATGCGTCATTTTTTAATATATAGATAGATATAGATATAGATATATTTCTAAAAAACGAGGATACTGATACATTGAAGATACATTTTCTTTTTCTTTAAAAAAATCTAGGATATAGATAAATTTAGCATACAAGTTAATAATAATAGAACAAAATAGAATACAAACATTGAAATACAATACAAAAAAAGCAACATATAAGATATTGAAGTACAATAGTTAATAAAATGCAATAGAAAAGTGACTCATATTGCAAAGAAGAAGAAGAAGAAGATTAGAGGGAGACGTATGAAGATAAACGAAGAACTTATTATTGAAGATATCCAAATGGTTTATATTTTAATAGATTTTGTGGGGACTCAAATGTGAAGATGGAGATTAGCTGATTCTAGTCTAAGGTTTGGTCTGTTATTTATTTTTGTTTTTCTTTTAGTTTTGGACTCGAGTAGTGAGCTTTTTAAATAGTTTGCCTAATTTTAGATTGGGAAAGATTAGATGAGTTACTTGTCTTTTTTCTTAAAAAAAAAAGTATGCATAGATACGTCAAATCACGTGTCAGATACATATCTGAAAAGTATCTTGAAGTATCGGTATTTGATACGTGTCTGATATTGATTCCTTGCCTCACATGAAGTATCTGTGCTTCATAGCTCGTGGTAGTGTTAAGTTTCTGTTCGAGGGTCGAGGATCAAGTTTCACTCATTGATGTTCGAGGATTTTCCAGAGGCGTGTTGCGCTCGTGCTGTTGGACACATTGCTGAGTTCAATCGAGGAAATACTAGAAGAAAAGGTTCTTCAAGGGTATATTCACTCGATCTCTTTGTTTTAATTTTTGAAGCATATACTGTAATTTAGACTTGAGGCATAATTGTTCTGTGTTAGATTGTAAATGTTGATGTTCTTTCACAATGGATTTGGAACGATCTGCTTTCACTTATTGGTTCTCTAGATTTAGAGTTCCTTCAGCATATACAGACTTTTGTACATAGTCAAGCCAATTAAATATCTTAAATTAATTGCATCCACCACCGGAGAATACATCTTCTCAA
The DNA here is from genome assembly GCF_009727055.1 of Benincasa hispida. Lineage (NCBI taxonomy): Eukaryota > Viridiplantae > Streptophyta > Magnoliopsida > Cucurbitales > Cucurbitaceae > Benincasa > Benincasa hispida. Next base: position 3,656,523 of record NC_052353.1, read on the forward strand.
AATCAATACCAGGTCTTTGTGAAAAATCTTGTGCAACTAGTCTTGCTTTATATCTTGTGTCCTCATTATTTTCATTTCTTTTGCTCACAAATACCCACTTGTATCCCACAGGTATAACACCTTCTGATGTTCGGACTACGGGTCCAAAAACCTGACATTTTGAAAGTGAGTTTAATTCTGCCTCGATTGCTTCTTTTCACTGAAGCCAATCTTTTCTATGTCGACATTCTTCAACAGATTTTGGTTCAAGATCCTCATTTTCAGATATAATATCAATAGCAACATTATACACAAAAATGTTGTCAATAGTTACATTAGTTCGATTCCATCTTTTTCTTGTCATGACATAGTTTATTGAAATCTCATTATAATCTTTAGGTATTTCACCTTCCTCATTAGTCATGTCGAGAAATTTTTTATGGGTATTTACATCCTCAACCAAGTCTTTTTCACTATTAATTATGTTTCGTTTTCGAGAATTTTTATCTTTGGAACCCACTAGTCTACCATGCTTCTGGCGTGTTTCAGACTCATTAGTGACAATTTGTTGTGTTGGAATATCAATTTTTGATGGAACATTTGCAGCTGATATATGTGACTTAGTTACTTTCTTTGCATCTATAAATGCATCTGGTAATTGATTTGCTATATTTTGCAAATTAATTATTTTCTGAACTTCAAGTTCACATTGATCTGTACGGGAGACAATAACGATGCATTCCATATAATTTCTTTTTCCAACTTCTTAATTCCTCCCCCTAACGTTGAAAAATTTGTCTCATTAAAATGACAATCAGCAAATCGTACAGTAAATACATCACCCGTCAGAGGCTCAAGATATTTAATAATTGATGGGGAATCATATCCAACATATGTTCCTAATCTCATTTGAGGACTCATTTTAATGTGTTGTGGTGGAACATTGGAACATATACTACACATCAAAAAATTCTCAGATGGGAAATATTTGGCTCACAACCATAAGCTAATTGTAATGGCGAGTACTTATGATAAGCTACTGGCCTAATGCGTACAAGTGATGCTGCATGCAAAATAGCATGTCCCCATACAGATGAAGGAAGCTTAGCTCTCATAAGTAATGATCTTGCAATTAATTGTTGGGATTAGTGTCCTAATTCTCCCAGAGTCTCGTTGTTTTGTAAAGATACACATTGTTTAATGAATAAAATAAGTGTTATTTAATTCTGCCATTTACTCATATCCAATAAACAAATCTCCTTAGTTATCTTATGTGAACTTAAGCATGTATATGTGATATACAAGTGGATCATGTCTTAAGTGATAACCTAAATAGGTCTGTAGTGTAAGGATTAAGGTGGGATACCTGATCCTGGTGACACTACAGATATGACTCGCTTTATAGAGGTTTACAAGTGCTATAAACTACTACATATGGTAGATCCCGACTATTCATGTGGAGATGTGCGAGCGGGGGTGTCCTATACAAAGAGTTTGTATAGGACCTGAACCACGAGATGATTAGACTTTGTATATAACACTGTTGATACTAGAGACTTGCATCTCACCTAAACGACCATAGGTGACACGACCTCAATCCTGAGTGTTTTGGGAACTCCTGCCTTTGAGGGAAATCCTTTGATTAGTATGGGTGAGAGTGGCCAGATTGCCAACTCAACATGCCTACCTTTTTGGGGACTTGTCTGATCTGGGAGCTGGGAACTTAATCCACAAGATGGAATTCACTTCTTTCTCGAAGTAGGGATAAGTAGAGAGATTGCTCCTTTAAGGGCTGATTCCAGGGTTTGAACATAGTGGCCACAACTTCTTTTTGGAAGAGAAGACTCAGTCATAGTAGAACTATGACTTATGTTCATTAGAGGGATCAGTGGTACTTAAGGAGAAGGATGTAACTACAGAGGCATAACAGTTATTGGCCCAGCTGTACTTATGAGCAATTTGTGAAAGGTTGTCGCACTGCTGATTGATTAAGATGCACATATAATATATCTGTGGTAAGGAGAGTTTAATTGTCGGTCTTTAGTGGAGTGCCTGATAGTTAACGTATGGTGGATCTTGTGACTAAAGATTTTAGTCAGTTATTCACGTACCGTTGGAGCTTCGAGCTACAAGTCCATAAGGTCCCCTTGGTAGCTCAATGGATTCAGTTGAGGATCAGTTCTTGGTGTTGATTTGAAATATTCAAATTGACAAGATGTGTTTTGATTATATATGATATAATTGGGATGATGTATGAGATACATCTAGTAGAGAATTGATGTAAACTAGATTTACATAAAGTACCATGGAATAGAAAAAGAACTATGATTTATATGTTTCATGAGATGAAATATTAAAACTATAGGTTATAAATATAGTATGATAAATTGGTTATCATTTATATTTATAATAATATTAATTATTGGATAATTAATTATTTTTCTTTAATAACCAAATGAGCGAGCGGTTATTGGATTCATGGTAACTGTGAGTTTAAAAGAAAAATGGTTTTCCTAATTTTAGAATGATTTTACAAACTGTTGAAAAGTTTTCGTAAAAAGTTTTTTGAGTTTTCATGCTATAATTTCTGCATTTTAATTGTATAACCGCTTGTTAGAAGTCGACTGTAAATGTTATGTTCATTCATGATTGTGATTTGGAATAATATTATTTCCGCTGCTCATGGAAATCTCGAATCCAATTTCCTTTAATTGGTATCAGAGCTAGGTTCTCTGATATTCCAAATTACATATCTGAATTGAACGAATTTTACAGTCGCAGTGGGTTTCTACATTTGTAATTAACCGTTTTCTGCATCTATGGTGCCGTTGATGAATGTTTCAGGTTTAAATTGCCTTTTTGTTAAAGCTTTCGGTATTACTAAAGTATTAATTGTAAAGCCCCTGTGTTTTTGGGTGAAATTAACATCACAATCGAGTCTGTAATTCAAAAGTTTTGAGTTCGTCGAGTCGTTCGTGATGAAGCTTTGGCGCATGGCGATGCGGATCTCAACGGAGAAGAAGACCAAACGTTGGTCGGATTGTGTAGCTTCAGGTAAAATGATCGTTGGGATTTAACTAAGCGATTGTTTAGATTTTTCTAGACGATCGTATAGTATTTTCTAAACGATCGTTTAGCTAATGCTAAGTGATGGGGTAAATCGTTTACCATATCGCGTAATGTTGGTTGCCCGATCACATAGGCGCTGGAGGTAGACGATCGTAGAGGGAGCATGTGATGCTCTTCGTTTAATAGAAGGTGCGCGCTAAACGATCGTGTAGTTAGCAAGCTTAATCGCTTAGTTAATACCTATGCGATCATGCATATGGGATAGGAGGCGCTAGCTAAGCGATCGCTTAGGCGATGGTGCTTCGTGGCATCGTAGTCGTTTAGATGATTGCGGAAGGCGAGTGTTATGCGAAGCGTGCTGAGCGATCGTGTACTTTAGGCTTCATCGCTTAGTAAAGGTTACACGATCGTATAGTAATAGCTAAACGATCGTTGGATTTTTCTAGACGATCGTATAGTAAATGCTAAACGATCGTTTAGCTCTGGGAGCGCTGGTAAGCGATAGAGCAAAGAGTTTGTTTATCGTGTAGACAATCGCGGGGTGCTTAGAATACGATGATTAGAGAAGCGATGATTTGCTCGAGCGGTTCAAGACCCGATTCGCCTGTTTGAACTGGAGACTCCTTGTCTTTGTAATAGTTAGCTTTATTTTTGCATTTTTAAGGCAATTTTACCCGGTTCATCATCATTGGTTGTTTATACATGTGATATATGGTACTTATATGATAAAGTATTTGTCATATAGTTAAAACCCACCTTAGATTGTGCAATTACTCATGCATCATGTATTATAAATGTTATAATCGAGCATGAAGAAATTACTTGAAAGCATGCACAGGCATCATGAAATATAAGAGTTATATTTTGCATGCAGTGAGCATTCTCATGTATCATCCTTTTATTATAAATGTTATAGTCTAAGAGTGAATGGAAGCATGTTTTGCTTGTTTCATTGCTGTTTTGTATAAGTGTGATATAAAAGAAGTAGCAATGAATGGACAATGCATTGAGCATGATACTTAAGCCGTTTATAATCATTATGAATGCCTTGCATGTGTTAGCTTAGCATTGTGGTGGTTGTTTTCGTTTATAAGTGTTATAAAGGAAATTAGACCTAAAATCAATAAATCAGAGTTGCATGCGAACTTAAGGTGAACTCAATTTTTTAAAAGGGTTTTAAAATTGGATTGAGATAGACCTAAGTTCAAGTGGTTCTAAAGAGTTTAGTAACCTAGATCAATCTTTTAAAATCGGTTTAATAGGATTAAATTTGTTGAATAAAAGATTAAATTTGTTTAAACCTATTTATAAGGGACCTTTTGTCTAAGGCGGGTTCTAGCTAGGCTGGGGTTCTTAAGTTGACGAAAACGTAACACCTCTACCTGGGAACCTACTTGGAAAGGTGAATTAGAGGGATTTTCAGCAAGCATGCGACTATTTGGTCAAAGATTCCGTTAAAGAGTTTAGTGGATGATGATCAAAAGTTGTTTAACTATCCAAGGTAAAAGTTACTCTTGGGAAAACCTAAAAGTCACTTAATTAAAATACTCAGTGGGAGGAAGAGGCGTATCAAATATGTCTATGATTCCACTCACGTTTCTCCCTGTATGTTCACACCGTGAGATTCATACTTGGCCTCGTGGTGCCTAGGATGCATCCCCCTTCGGATGGTGTTTGCATGAGTCAATATCAAGGTGGATGGAGAGTGTTTTTATAGTAAGCGGATGAAGAGTGTGTGTCAACACGTTCTATGGTCTCTGTCATTTGTTCATACCTTAAGATCATTCTGTACTCCCTCGTGTCGCCTTCGGAGCGTCCCCCTTCGGATGAGTTTTATGCAGTTGGTCAATATCAAGGTGAACTCCAGAAATGGATAGGGTCGCTTTAGGTTTTTCCCTAATCGGATTTTTTCCCTTCGAATTTTCCTTTTGGGACGGACCTCTAGGGCTTAAAATGGCGGGTCATACTTATGAGAGATTGTTAAGTGAGTTAATGATCTCTTGGCCAAATCAATGATGGCTAGTTGTTATAGGAGCAAAAGTTGTTCTGGTATTAATGACTGGTTGAAAACTTCTCAATTCAGATGAGGGATAACTGACCTCCCTTCGATGGATTTTGTCCTAAACCTTTGAAGCGTCATTGCAAAACTAGATGTCACACGGGGTTCATGTTAGTTTTGCTAAAACCTTATTGGATGTTGTTTTGTTTTACAACGGGTATTTGCTTAAAACCTAAGGTAGGTCAATGTGTTTTTCCTTCAGCAACTCATTAGTATTTCCGTTTAAAGATTTTAAAAATGACCAATTATTTACAGTGGAAAGAATCGTGTGAAATGAATTTCGTGGCAAACAACTTCCATCCCACTACTCTCCAAAAGAGGAGACAAGACAGTAAATATGATTTATTGGTCTTGGAGACATATCTGATAGAGAATGATGATTCTGCTTGGATCCTCGATTTAGGTGCTACCAATCATATCAGTTCCTCTTACCAAGGATTCAGTTCCTGGCAAACGTTGCCACAGGGAGAGATGACTCTTTGAGTCAGTACTCGTGAGGTTGTTTTAGCTGTTGCTGTAGGAAGGCTGAAGTTATTTGTTGACAAGAAACATTATCTGTTATTGGATAATGTTTTTGTAGTTCCTCATATTAAGAGGAACTTGATCATGGTTTCTTGTCTCATTGAAAAAGGCTATATCGTCTTCTTTTCTGAGAATAAGGTGTTTATTTTCAAGAATGGAATGGAGATTGGTTATGGTTCAATGGAAAATAACTTATATATACTAAGGTCGTTAGTCATAAAAGTCTTGTTTAATACTGAAATATTTAGTACGATAACAACAACTAAAAGGCCAAAGGTTTCTCCAAAAGAAAACGTCCATCTTTGGCATCTAAGATTAGGTCACATCAACCTTAATAGGATTGAGAAGTTGGTGCAAAGTGGACTTCTAAAGAGTTTAGAAGAAAACTCCTTGCTAGTATGTGAATCATGCCTCGAAGGTAAGATGACCAAACGACCTTTTACTGGAAAAGGTTACAGAGCCAAGGAAGCCTTGTAACTTGTACATTCAGACCTCTATAGTCCGATGAATGTTAGAGCTCGAGGTGGGTATGAATATTTCATCTCTTTCATAGATGATTATTCAAGGTTTGGGTATCTTTTCCTAATGCAACGTAAGTCTGAAGCCCTTGACAAGTTCAAGGATATAAGGCTGAAGTTGAAAACTTGTTAGGTAAGAAGATAAAAACACTATGATCTGATCATGGTGGAGAGTATATGGACCTCCAATTCCAAAACTATATGATAGAACATCGGATTGCATCCCAACTCTCGGCCCCTGGTACACCTCAGCAGAATGGTGTATCAGAAAGAAGAAACAAAACCTTATTGGACATGGTTCAGTCTATGATGAGTTGTGCTCATCTTCCAAACTCGTTTTGGGGTTATGCAGTGCAGACTGCATGTTATATCCTGAACAACATTCCCTTGAAAAGTGTTTCTGAAACATCTTTTGAGTTATGGAGAGATCGTAAAGGTAGTTTATGCTACTTTAGGATTTGGGACTGTCCGGCATATGTGCTAGCGACTAACCCAAAGAAGTCAAAACCGCGTTCGAAGGTTTGCCTCTTTGTAGGCTACCTCAAGGAAACGAGAGGAGGATACTTCTATGATCCAAGTGAGAACAAAGTGTTTGTTTCCACTAATGCTATCTTTTTGGAAGAAGATCACATGAGAGATCATAAGCCACGAAGTAAGCTCGTTTTACGTGGGATCTCAAGTGAGACTGAGACTGCTGAGGGTTCAACAAGAGTTGTTGAACGAGCCGATAAATCAACAAGAGTTATTGAGGTCGGAACGTCTAGTCAACCAACTCAAGAGTTGAGACTGCCTCGACCTAGTGAGAGGGTTATGAATCCACCGGATCGCTACATGGGTTTGACTGACCACAACGTCATTACCAATGATGGGGTCGAGGATCCGTTGTTTTTTAAGAAAGCAATGAAGGATGTTGACAAAGATGAATGGGATAAAGCCATGAACCAAGAAATGGAGTCTATGTACTTCAATAACATCTGGGAGCTTGTTGATCCCCTATTGTCATGCTTAAGTCCATCAGGATTCTCCTGTCCATAGACACATTTTATGATTATGAAATATGGTAAATGGACGTCAAGACTGCTTTTCTTAATGGTAATCTTGAGGAGACCATCTATATGACTCAACCAGAAGGGTTCATTGTTCCAGATCAATAGCAAAGAGTTTGCAAGCTTAATAAGTCCATTTATGGGCTGAAACAAGCATCTAGATCTTGGAACATCAGATTTGACACTGCTATCAAGTCGTTTGGCTTTGACCAGAACGTTGATGAGTCTTGTGTTTACAAGAAGATCATCAACAACTCAGTAGCTTTCCTGGTACTGTATGTGGATGATATCCTACTCATTGGGAATGATGTAGGGTATCTGACTAACACTAAGAAGTGGCTAGCTGCCCAATTTCAAATGAAAGATTTGGGTGAGGCATAGTATGTTCTAGGGATCCAGATCTTTCGGGATCGCAAGAACAAACGGTTAGCCCTGTCTTAGGCATCGTACATTGATTTGTTGATCAGGTACATGATGTAGGATTCCAAGAGGGATTTATTACCCTTCAGGCATGGAATCGTTTTGTCTAAGGATCAATGTCCTAAGACACCTCAAGAGGTTGAAGAGATGATACGGATTCCCTATGCTTCTGCTGTAGGAAGCTTGATGTATACAATGTTGTGTACTCGACCCAACATTTGCTATGCAGTAGGGATTATCAGTCGGTATCAATCCAATCCAGGATTTGATCACTGGACGGGGGTCAAGACGATCCTCAAGTATCTTCGGAGAATGAGGGACTATATGCTTATGTATGGAGATAAGGATTTGATTCTTACTGGATACACGGACTCTAACTTTCAAACCGATCGAGATTCTCGCAAATCGACATCAGGGTCATTTTTTACTCTGAATGGAGGGGCTGTAGTCTGGCGAAGCATTAAGCAAGGATGCATTGCGAACTCTGCTATGGAAGCCGAATACGTAGCGGCTTGTGAAGCAGCTAAGGAGACTGTTTGCCTGAGGAAGTTCCTTTCAGATTTGGAAGTTATTCCAAATATGGATTTGCCTATCACTCTTTATTGGGATAATAGTGGGATTGTGGCAAATTCGAAGGAACCTCGGAGTCATCGTCGGGGTAAGCACATAGAACGAAAATATCACCTGATCAGGGAGATTGTGCATTGCGGTGATGTAATAGTCACGAAGATTGCATTGGAGCACAACGTTGCTGTTCCTTTTATAAAGGCCCTCACGGCTAAAGTGTTTGAGGGTCACCTGAAGAGTTTGGGTCTGCAAAACATGCGGCATCTTGTCTAGGGCAAGTGAGAGATGATACTGAGGTATGCCCTAGTTTATTGTAAATTGTACTTTTTATATTGTATTGTACATTAGTCTCCCAAATCATTAGGACAAGTGGGAAATTGTTGGGATTAATGTCCTAATTCTCTCGGAATCTCGTTGTTTTGTAAAGATACACATTGTTTAATGAATAAAATAAGTGTTATTTAATTCTGCCATTTACTCATATCCAATAAACAAAGCTCCTGGTTATCTTATGTGAACTTAAGCATGTATATGTGATATACAAGTGAATCATGCCTTAAGTGATAACCTAAATAGATCTGTAGTATAAGGATTAAGGTGGGATACCTAATCCTAGTGACATACGGATACGACCCGCTTTGTAGAGGTTTGCAAGTATTGTAAACTACTACAGATGGTAGATCCTGACCAATCATGTGGAGACGTGCAAGCGGGGGTGTCCTATACAAAGAGTTTGTATAAGACCTGGACCACAAGATGACTAGACTCTGTATATAACGCCGTTGATACTAGAGATTTGCATCTCACCTAAACGACCATAGGTGGCACGACCTCAATCCTGAGTGTGTTGGGAACTCCTATTGAGGGCGGTCCTTTGATTAGTATGGGTGAGAGTGGCCAGATTGCCAACTCAACATGCCTACCTTTTTGGGGACTTGTCTGATCTGGAAGCTGAGAACTCAATCCATAAGATGAAATTCAATTCTTTCCCGAAACAGGGATAAGTAGAGAGATTGCTCCCTTAAGGGCTGATTCCGGGGCTTGAACATAGTGGCCACAACTTCTCTTTGGAAGAGAAGACTCAGTCATAGTAGGGCTATGGCTTATGTTCATTAGAGAGATCAGTGGTATTTAAGGAGACAGATGTAACTATAGGGGCATAACGGTTATTGGCCCAGCTGTACTTACGAGCGATCTGTGAAGGGTTGTCAAACTACTGATTGGTTAAGATGGACACATAATATATCTGTGGTAAGAAGAGTTCAACTGCCGGTCTTTAGTAGAGTGCCTGGTAGTTAATGGATGGCGGATCCCGTGACTAAAGAGTTTAGTCAGTTATTCACGTATCGTTGGAGCTTCGAGCTACAGGTCTATAAGGTCCCCTTGGTAGCTCAATGGATTCAGTTGAGGATCAGTTCTTGGTGTTGATTTGAAATGTTCAAATTGACAAGAGGTATTTTGATTATATATGATATAATCGGGATGATGTATGAGATACATCTAGTGGAGGATTGATGTAAATGAGATTTACATTAAGTACCATGAAATAGAAAAAGAACTATGGTTTATATGTTTCATGAGATGAAATAATAAAACTATAGGTTATAAATATAGTCTTGAGGAGACCATCATTTATATTTATAATAATATCGATTATTTGATAATTAATTATTTTTCTTTAATAACCAAATGAGTGGGTGGTTATCGGATTCATAGTAACTGTGAGTTTAAAAGGAAAATGGTTTTCCTAATTTTAGAATGATTTTACAAATTGTTGAAAAATTTTCGTAAAAAGTTTTTTGAGTTTTCATGCTGTAATTTCTGCATTTTAATTGTATAACTGCTTGTTAGAAGTCGACTATAAATGTTATGTTCGTTCATGATTGTGATTTGGAATAATTTTATTTCTGTTGCTCATGGAAATCTTGAATCCGATTTCTTTCATTAATTGTAAACGTTTTATAAATTACTCTGCTAAACCATTTTGTGTATGAACATGAGCTACAGGATGTTCAACACTTATACCAATTGACATACAATAATTATCAAAATTTTGGGATGTAAATTCACCAACATTATCAAGAAGAATGGTCTTAATTGTATAATCAGGAAATTGGGCTCTTAACTTAATTATTTGAGCAAGTAATCTTGCAAATGCAAGATTTCGACTTGATAATAAGTATACGTGTGACCATCTGCTGGGTGCATCTATTAATACCATAAAATATCTAAATGTTCCACTTGGTGGGTTAATAGGTTCACATATATCATCATGAATTCGTTTTAAAAATGCGGGTGATTCAGTCCCCACTTTAGATAGTGATGGTTTAATTATCAATTTTCCTTGAGAGCAAGCATCACATGATAATTCATTAGACTGAAGAATCTTCTGGTTCTTCAATGAGTGTCTATTTGAATTTTCAATAATTCTCCTTATCATTATAGATCCTGGATGACCCAATCGATCATCCCAAATTGTAAATATGTCTGGATTCATGAACTTTAGGTTTATTGTTGCATATGTTTCAATTACTCGTATATGAGTATAATACAATCCAGAAGATAAAACAGACAATTCTTCTAATATACGTTTTTCATTTGAGACAATGGATATGATATATAGATATACTACATTATTCTTACTATCAGTCTCAATATGATAACCATTGCAACATATATCTTTAAAAATTAGAAGGTTTCTCTTTGATTGACTAGAGAACAATGCATTGCCAAGTGCAAATTTTGTTCCTCTAGGCAAAATAATATTTGCTTTACCAAAACCTTTGATCAAGTTTGTAGAACCTGATATTGTGTTTACTTTTTCTTTCAGCAATTTGGGAAAGTACTTTTTTATTTGAAAGTATTGTACGTATAGATGCACTGTCTGCCAGATATAAATCTTTTTTGCTCATTTTTGAAACACCCAACATATGAAAATGATCCATGTTTCTTCATTAAAAGAAAATAATTACAATAAGAAAAACAACACTTAAAATATATAAAAAGTTACTATAAAAAACATGAAAATAGATAAAAGAAAACAACAACATTAAGTCTAGATATTCTCAAAGTCAGAACCAACACTTGATGTGCCACCAACTGTGTAAATCTTCTCTTTAGGAGATTCAAAGAAGTCTGCAACATCCAAATTTGTCATATGGGACGGGTCAAATATGTCATTATCCTTGCATGTAAAATTTGCTTCCACATTTTTCTCTTTTTCCTTTAGGGAGGCTTGATAGAGGTCAACTAAGTGTTTTGATGTATGACAGGTATGTAATCAATGCCCAATCATTCCGCATCGGAAACATTTATTTTCAACACTATTTAAACTTTTATCTTGTGAAGTTTTTCCTTTGTAATCATTATTTTGTGTGGTTCTTTTGAAATTTAAATGATTAGAATGACCACCACGAAAATAATAATTATTTCTTCCTCTGCCATGGTCACGACCTCGACCTCAACCGCGAGCACGACCTTGACCACGATTATTATTAAAATTCACAACATTTACTTCAGGGAATGGAGTTGTTTCGGTTGGTCAAGATTCATGATTTTTCATCAATAACTCGTTATTTTGTTCGGCCACGAAAAGACATGTAATTAATTCAGAATGCTGTTTAAAACCTTTCTCTCGATATTGCTGCTGCAGGAGCATATTCAAGACATGAAATGTAGAAAATGTCTTCTTTAACATATCAGCATCAGTAATTTTCTCTCCGCATAACAACAATTTTGAACTAATTTTAAATAATGCGGAGTTTTAATCACTTTCTAATTTGAAATCTTGTAGCCTCAAGTGCATCCACTCATAATGTGCTTTAGGAAGAATAATTGTTTTTTTTTTTATGATCATACCTCTCTTTTAAATTTTTCCACAAGATACGAGGATCTTTTATTGTAAGATATTCCATTTTTAATCCCTCGTGGATCTGATGATGAAGGAAAATCATAGCTTTTGCTTTGTTCTGACTGAATGTCATACTTCCTTCTTTAATAGTCTCCCCAAGATTCATAGCATCCAGGTGGATTTCGGCATCAAGTACCCATGACAAATAATTATTGATGTTAATATCAAGGGCGACAAATTCTAATTTTGTGAGATTTATCATGGCAGCACTATCATAAAATATTGTATTTATATTAGAAATTTAATAGATATTGAATATGCAAAATAACATTAAATTTATTAATTATAACGAAGAAGGAAAAACCTACATACCTTTAGGACCTACCTTTAGCGGAAAAAATGACATGAGCTCGGGCTGATAATGTGTTATGAAAATTGAGGAGCACAACGGGAATACAGATATGAAAAATATAATAATATTTTTATATAATAATAATAAATAAATAAATAATAAAATTATAAAATAAAATAACTAAAACATAAAATAACCAAAACCATGAAATTGGATAATATGGAAATTGATGGAAGTGGAATTCTTACCAATGTAGGTGCGTTCTTAAGATCCACCAAATGCCGCTATTTATAGGCCAAGTGGCAAGTAAGATGTGGACATACATGGATACCAAACATGAATAACTACATGATATATGAATAATATGAATGGTGACACATGGCCTTTAAGACACTAAGCAATGGACATCTATTTTCTATTAGAATATTCATTCATAACAAAGATTACCTAAAGCTGGATTAAAACTTCACATGCTTAGGGTTATAAGAATGACACTCTACTAACCTAGCAACAACTATACTTCGTAAACATATCGAGGTGAATATGTATTATAACTATAAATGCTACAGAATTAAAAAGAAAAATATCATTGAGATATTAGCGAAATCAGCGAATTGGCACCAATATTTCGGCAATTTTCCATAAAAAAGATATTAATCATGAAGGGATTGAAATTCCCCGCAACAGAAGAAATTGGACGAATTAATCTCTAAATTTCATTTTATAGAATACATAGAATTTAGAATGACGGAAATCATGGAAAATCATAAACCTAAGCATGAAAACTACAATTCACATAGAGAGGGAAGAGATTAAGAAATCACTTACCTTTGAAGACCAATTCTTCATGTTCTTCTATAATTCGAGTTATCTTCTCCCGATCTCACGAACTCAGCATCCACAAACTCAATGAACAGGAACAGACACCACCAAAGAGTCTTCCTCGTTATTCTCAGGGATGAAAACTTTCTCTCTCTTCCAATTTATTACGTGTGAGAGGGAAAGATTAAGGGCTGAGGGAGTTATAACTTCCTCCCCTTTATTTTTAATAAATTCAAATTCAAAAATTTGAATTTAATATATATATTAACCACTTAATATATATACTGATTATATGCTGTCTCTTATACACATCTAGATGTGTATAAGAGACAGTTTGGTACGTGAGAGAATGAGAATTTAAACTATATGTTATATCACATGTAACATATAACTTATAGTTAATATTATATCACATATAATATAAACTATAGTTTATTATTCTTTTAAATAACCTAAGGTATTAATATGAAACAAATTCATATTAATTTTGACACGTAGTTTGTATATGAATCACATTCATATAAATAATAACTTAATCATATTCGAATTATAACATCTCTCAATTAAATTATAAATTTAATATGAATCATATTCATATTAATTTTAACATATAGTTCTCATATGAATCATATTCAAATATTTAGTTCTCTCATAAAACTATATATAAATTTAATATGAATCATATTCACAATAAATTATAACATATAGTTTTTCTTTGTATGAATCATATTCATATAATTAATATTTGAATTATATTCAAATATTTATTTCTCTCATAAAATTATATAAATTTAATATGAATCATATTCACATTAAATTTTAACATATAGTTTTTATATGAATCATATTCATATAATTAATATTTAAATCATATTTAAATATTTATTTCTCTCATAAAAAATGTATCAACATACATTATATATATAATGTATCAATATACATTATTTAACTGTATCTTATTCAATTAATTCCTTTTAATTAATCTGAACAATTCAAATCACACCAAAATTAATTTGATTCCCATCAGTCCTAATTAAGCTAACGAGGGAACCTTGTAGACTTATAGATTGAAACTCCAATGATATAGGAATTGATTAAACTTCTTTAATCAAATTAATCAATATTCATTAACTGCCGGTCACTCAACTAAAGACCGATAACTAAACTTTTCGCACTATAGGTATATTTATGTGTCTATTGGATATAACCAATCAATAGTGCATTGACTCTTCATAAGTTGCTTGTAAGTACAGTTACGTCAAATTATTGTTTTACCCCTATAGTTACATCTAACTCCTTAAGTTCCACAGATCTCTCTAATGAACAATTAGTCATAGTCCAACTATTGGGATTGATGTCCTAATTCTCCCGGAGTCTCATAGTTTGTAAATTGTACACATTGTTATGAATAAAATAAGAGTTGTTTTATTTGACATTTACTCATATCCAATAAACAAAGTTCCATGGTTATTGTATGAAAACTTAAGCATGTATATGAGATATACAAGTGGATCATGCTTTAAGTGATAACCTAAAAAGATCTGTAGTATAAGGATTAAAGAGGGATACTTGATCCTTGTGACACTAGGGATACGACCCGCTTTGTAGAGGTTTGCAAGTATTGTGAACTACTATAGATGGTAGATCCTGACCATTCATGTGGAGACATGCGAGCGGGGGTGTATTATACAAAGAGTTTGTATAAGACCAGACCATGAGATGACTAGTCTCTTTATATAATGCCGTTGATACTTAAGACTTACATCTTACCTAAACAACCATAAGTGACATGACCTCAATCTTGAGTATTTTGGGAACTCCTTCCTTTGAGGGCAGTCCTAGTATGGGTGAGAGTACCAGATTGCCAACTCAACAAGCCTACCTTTTTAGGGATTTGTCTGATTTGGGAGTTGGGAACTCAGTTACACAAGATGAAATTCACTTCTTCTCCGAAGCAGGGGTAAGTAGATAGATTGCTCCCTTAAGGGCTGATTCCGGGTCTTGAACATAGTGGCCACAACTTCTTTTTTGGAAGAGATAACTCAGTCATAGTAGGACTATGACTTATGTTCATTAGAGGAATCAATGGTACTTAAGGAGTTAGATGTAACTACAGAGGCCATAACGGTAAATTGGCCCAACTGTATTTACGAGCGATCTGTGAAAGGTTATCGCACTGTTGATTGTTGATATAGACACAAAATATATTTGTAGTGAGGAGAGTGCAACTATCGGTCTTTAATGGAGTGCTTGGCAGTTAATGGATTGTTGATCTCGTGACTCAAGAGTTTAATCAGTTATTCACCTACGGTTGGAACGTCAAGCTACAGGTCCATAAAGTCCCCTTGGTAGCTCAATAGATTCAAATTGAGAATCAGTTCTTGGGGTTGATTTGAAATGTTCAAATTTACAAGAGGAAATTCGATTATATATGATATAATCGTTGTGATGTATAAGATACATCAAGTGGACTAATGTAAATATGATTTACATTAAGTACCATAAAATAGAAAAAGAATTATGGTTTATATGTTTTATGAGATGAAATATTAAAACTATAGGTTATAAATATAATATGGTAAGTTAATTATCATACATATTTATAATAATATTAATTATTGGATAATTATCTTTTTTTTCTCTAGTAACCGATTGAGTAGGAGATTATTGGTGGTTTTATGGTAATCGTGAGATAAAAGGAAAAATGTTTTCCTAATTTTAGAAGGGTTACTCAACTCGGAAAGAAGCTCATGGAAGGCTGTCAAGTGAAATTGTTTCACGATAGCTCACAGAAAGACTAAACGATCGTGGAGTGTCACTATACGATAGTTCACTTAGCTGGTCATAGGTAAACGATCGCAGGGCATTGTCTATACAATAGGCTGCCTTCTTCTACACGATTGCGCATTCGTTTATACGATAGACACTTCTCATCTCCCCCTTGCTCAATCGTATACACGATTGTTGTTCCTCTAGTCTCGTCCTCTAACCAAGATCATACAGAGCCCACACTTCTAGATTCTCACACTGAGAATACCAAGATAACCAGTGTGATGGTGTCCTCACTCAACTCGAATGAGTTCGAGGTTTTGGAGGCAGTTCGTTGTGTGTTTGTGTTGTTCGTGTGGTGGTTGCTGTTGATTGTGCTATATTGTGGTCGTTGTGTTCGAGCATTCATGTTTTGCTGTGTTAGAGCCTGAATGAACATTCGTGATCTCAGTCTTCAAAGGTATGATACTCTACCTTGATCTTATCTGAAAGCATGCTGTAATTTCATATGTTGCATGGCCTGTTAGTTTTCGTTGCTTGACTATAATTGTGTATGTTCAATATCGAATGAAATTTGGAACGATCATTCCACTACTCATGGAAATATTCATGTATGATTTCCTTCACCAACTATGACCGAACCCCTATTGGGCTAGGAGATGATGAGGTGCCTCATTATTCAAGCCCCAGAATTAGCCCTTAAGAGGGAAATTTATCTTCTTACTCTAACTATAGGAAGGAGTGAATTCCTTCTTGTGTAGCTGTGTTCCCAGCTCCCCAATCAGACGAATCCCCAAAATGGTAGGCTTATTGAGTTGGCAAATCTGGTCACTCTCATCCATATAAATCAAAAGATCGTCTCATAGGCAGGAGTTCACAACTCACTCAAAATTAAGGTCAAGTCACCTATGGTCATCTTAGTGAAATGTAAGTCTCTTCTAGCAACGACGTTATAAAAAGAGACTTAACATTTCGTAGTGGTCTTATGCAAACTTTTTTGTATAAGATACCCCGCTCACATGTCTCCACAAGAATGATCAAGATCAAATCATTTGTAGTACTTTACAACAATTGTAACAACTACAAAGCGGGCCGTATCAGTCTATTACCAGAATAAGGTACCGAACCTTATCCATATATTACAGACCATTTAGGTTATCATTTTAACATGATCTATTTGTATGTCTCCACAGACATGTTTAAGTTACATAAGATATCCTTAAATCTTAAATTAATGGATTATTGCACAAGTAATATAAAATCAATTAACCATTGATTCAACTAACATTAAACTATGAGATTTTAGGGCATACACCCCAAAATCATTGATATCTCTATCAGTACCTCGATTTTGGCAATAATTCGACGATATTTCAATGGAATATCAAAAATTTTTCATCATTGGCTTGAATTTTATTTTTTTGAGTTCAAATGTAGGATGGGCAGTTGGAATTTCAATTCTATAGAAATCAATAGATGTCCTATCTATTATGTATGTTTGGATTGATTAGCTATAATAATATGAAGTTTAAAAGAACACTTCTGGTGTTTGAACTATCATAAAAGTGTTCTTGAACTTTAGTTTGTAATAATTTAATTTTAGCTTTTATACTTTTATTTTACTCACAAGACTTTCCAACTTTGGTTAAGATTTAAACCCTATGTGCAAAATATGGTTAAGATTTAATGAGATTATTTACTTATCTAGGTCAAATTGTTTATAAAATATTTGTAATAAAATTCGACACTTAATTTTGATGAAATTTAAATTATTATAAATTTTAAAGTATAAAAATTAAATTGCTAGAAACTAATATTTATGAACTAAATAATTACAAATTAGTGTTGCTTTCATGGTAATTTTACAGTTTTCAAATATTTGTTTAGGTAATTTTGAAGTATATTATCTTCTTCTTCTTCTTCTTCTTCTTCTTCTTATTATTATTATTATTATTATCATCATCATCATCATTATCATTATTATTATCATCATCATTAAGTAATTCTTATCTAATGTTTAGAATTATATTTAATTTAGTTACCAAATAATGTTTTAGTAATTATTGAATATTATTCAAGAAAACGTTGATTCATAACAACAAATATAAGGGTAATTGTTTTAAATAACAAAACTGCCAAAAATATTTTCAAGTGTAACAAAATGTCATTGTTTATTAGTGATAGACTACGATAGACTTTTATCACTTACGTTAATAGATAGTGATAGAAGTCTATTGTAGTCTATTGCGGTCTATCACTCATAAATAATGACATTTTGCTATATTTGTAAATAAATTAGCTAATTTTCCTTTATTTGAAAACAACCCTAAATACAGTATCTCGTTAACGAATTTTTTATTATTTAAATTCAACCATTATAGGACGAAGGATTAAATTGTTTTGAGAGTACTAGATTCGAATTAAAAATATTTAGGTGCATTGTAGATATCATCTACCTTTGTGCATTTTACCAAATTATCTAATCACAATTTTACATGTGACATTCTTTTTTTAAAAAAATTGACGTTAGTGATGATAGAAGATGCATAAAAATGAATGCATCTCAAACACATTCAAAATAGCCATTAACACCTTGTTTCAAACTTTGACTAATGAAATGCATAATTTCTTCTCGCAATAAATATCTTTTCTTCTTTGTGTTCATTTAAATAAATACGTTTTTTAATTTAACAAATAATTAAATTGATATAATAATTAGCTGATTAATAATATGCACTAATGGTAGTTGAATATGATTTCAATAATTATCGAATAATATTTAAATATATTTTTTAAATGATTTTGATATGATTAAAATTATTATTTCGAAATACACTTTTACTCAAAATCAATTCAATGTTTAATTTTACATTTTTAATCACTAATTAAGGTTATATAATGTAATTCTATATTTAAATCATTAAAAAAAATTCCATATTAAATAGTTTATAATTTATGTAAATTTATTGGTTTAAAATTTGGTTACCCCTATTCTAATAGTTTATAATTCACATGAATTTAGTGATTTACAATCTGGTTATTTCTAATTTCGATTTGTTTATTTAATTTAAGATCTAAAATTTATCTCTAAAACAAAAATTAGAATTCTATCATTCACATGAATAAAAAGGATTTATTATTACAGAATCTTATTGGTTTAAATTTTGATTATTTCTAATATTTGATTATAATCTAACTATATCTAAAAGGGTTATGAGGAGGAACTTTAATTTCCTTGTATGCAGTTGATTTCAACATCTCAATTTTAGGTATTTTTTTATTAAAAAAAATTGTTAATATACCCTCCCCAACTTTTTTTGCTTTCATTTTTTTTTTTAGAAAGTTTGTTGTAGCAATCAGGTATTTCTATAATAACATTTTTTCCAATGTTTATTTTCCTTCTTTTCTAAGAAAAGTTTAATTGTTTTGTTTCAAGTATCTATTCATTCAACCTCTCATTTTTTTTTAGGTATTTCCTCTTTTTTTTTTTCAGAAAAAAAAAATGTTAACCTACTCTATACAATTTTTTGCTTTTTCTTTCTTTTTTTTTTTTAAATAAATTTTGTTGTAGCATTCATGTTTTTTTTTAAAGTAACATCTTTTCCAATATTTCTTTTCCTTCATCCTTAAAAAGAGCTAATTGTTCTATTTCAAGTATCTCTTATAGGTCTAGATGAAATATCACATCGCTCTTTTTTTTTAATGTATGTCATATTTTTCAATTTGAAAATCATATAGGATGATTTGATGTCTTTTTTATATACTTTTGTAGCATATTTAATTCTCAAATATTGAAGAGGGTGGAGAGAAAGATCTTGCTTTTGAGATTCGTTCAAGCAAGTTAGAGGTCGACAAAGTGAAAGAAGAGGGTGATAGGACTATTTTTATGCTTTTGTAGTTTTTTTTTTCACTTTTTAATTTTTGTAAATACACACCAATTAGTTTAGGGGTTAATAATAATTTTTACTATTTTTTACATGTTTTTGTTTTTGTTTTTGTTTTCCCTATTTTCATAATATTTTGAAATAATGTCTTTGCAAATCAAACGAGAGATTTAAGTTTTTAGGATTTTGATAGGACAAAACAATATTTTTGTTTAAATTAAATTTTAAAAAATAAAAAATTAGAAGATATAATCAAAAGATTTACCATTTTTATTTGATGGTTATACCGATATATGAAGTGTCTTTATTTTAATTATAAATATTTAATCATTAACACCCTTTATTTATCATTTTAAAATCTTAATTTTTATTGTTTTAAATCATTTTTAGATTTAATTTTCAATCTTTCACATCAATTTATTATTATTATTATTTTTTATCAACCACCCCATTAACCCATTCAAAAGATTTGCTTTATCACATTAACCATTCAAAATAAAGTCAAATTATCATTTGAAATATAAATGGGCTAAATTAAATCTTCAGGTCTGTTTGGGACAAGAAGTTGGTTATTATAGTTGGATTATAATAGTTTGTGATTGATGTATAGATTATTTTAGTTTAGGCTATAATATATGTGTTTAAGGTGTAAACTATTTTAGTTTGAGAAGAAAATAGTAAACACTATAGTAAAGAATAAAAATATGATGAATGTAAAATAGTAAAAATTGTAGCAAATAGTAAATATGACAGCAAATTGGAGTTTTGAAATAATTTTAACGGTAGCTAATTAAGAAATACAGAATAGTATTTACTGTAGCAAGAGGTGGTTATTATAGTCTTAGGATAGTCTTGGCCCCAAACACACCTTCAATTCATTATCCGCTATGTCATCTTCCTTTTATTATTATTTTTTAACGAAATTTAATAAAATGTCTTTTTAAATATTAAAAAATATTTAAAAATATTTACACTTTATGAAAAAATGTTTTTAAAATGTTTTTGGAACCTTTTGCTAAAGTATAAATATTTTTGGAATTTTAAAATTTCTTATTTAATAATTTTGAATTATTTTACTTTAATATTTTTTTATAGATCTTTTTTTGTCTCTATCCCCTTATTCATATATATATATATATATAAGAAAATGGTTAATACCATCTGTGTTTTTTCTACCTTCAATTTCCCTACTATAGGTATCTTTTAGTAATTTTCAACTTTTTTTCTTTTTTCTTTTAAATAAAAATTAAAAATTAAAAAGATAAATAAATCATCCAAATCAAAATACCAGCTACATTTTCCTAATCCAGTTAGCACAATTTCCTTATTTTATAAAAGTAATGTTTTGGTTGAGATTAAAGCTTGAAATAATGAAAATAATCAAATCATCCCAATTAAAACAATTTTTTTTACTAAGATAATTATCCCATATTTTTTTTTTGAAAAATTAGTACAAAATATTTTAGTTTATATGTTCTTTTAAACATATTCAATTTATATATTTTTAATAATATTTTAAACTTAATTAAAATAGCTATTATTTTTCTAACCAAACATCCAAAATTTTATAAATGTTTTTTCATGACTTATTTAAAGAACAAAACTTTCTTTTTCATAAATTAAAGTTGTATTATTAAAATATTATAACTAAGTTCTCTTTTTAAATTTTATGCAACATGTGCAATGTATATAGTATAAACTAATACTATTGAATTGATTTTAAATGATTAAAAGTATTCCATGAATGATTTTAAAAATAACAAAGTGATTATAATCATTTTAGAATCACTCCCAAATAAGTCATAAGCAACTTTCTACCATTGAAAAAAAAATCTACCAATGCAAATAATAAAAAATAATTGACCTAAAAAATAGTCATTTTTGCATTTCTTATATTTTAAAATAGTGATTTTAGAATTGTCCCATTCATGGTCACATTAACTTTGTTGGCACAAAAACTTGCATGCGAGTCTTGGATGCTTTTTTGGCCTATTCCTCTGGTTCAAATACGTTGTTGGAATGACTTGCACGAGATTATTCACATAGATGTGGTGTCAAGTCGAGGACATTCCAATGTCGAAGTTAGTATGATGTTGAGTCGAGTATACTCCAATGCCTAAATTAGTACAAGAAGTATTTAGCTTAGCTAAACATAAAGAGAACTACTTATTCCTTGGATTGGTGCGGAGCTATTGCTATTTATAAAACCATTCACCTGACATTCAAGTAGAGATGTACAATGCTAACAGTGTCAGAATAGATATAACGACTTGGTGAAAGTCCATGAACTCAATTGATCGGCTAAATTCGAGAGTTTGATATTTTCTTTTGAGATGCACAGATCCCTTTTGCTCCTTTTTAGACTTGAACTTGATGTAGGCCCTTGCTCCTTTTTGGACTTGGAGCCCGCTCATGGGCATAGAGGAACCCTTCACAAACCTATGAACAACCTATTTCATGTTTTTTTTTTTGGGGATAAATTGAGGAAAAAAAAAAGAGTTCCAAGTGACAGACTAAAAATCAAATAAATTGAACAAATGAAATATCAAAAATCAGTAATGACCATTATCAACTCGAATATAATTCTAAAACATATTAACACGACCTCTAAAATACTTTTTCTTGAACTGAAGTTATTTAAATATTTATTATCACATTTATTTGCATTGATAAGTTACAAAAACTTTCCTAGAAGAACAGATTGTACTAGATGAAGAACTTTTATTTTTCTTTTTTTGAATTTTGAGAATATGTACTAAATGGAAAACATTGAAACATCTTCCATGAAGTTTGTTCTTTAGTTCAAAGACTCTGCAATTTTCTTTGAGATGCAATAAGCTGTGGATTGAATTGTGATCATTGGATTCACTCCAATTGCAGTTGGCAGCACACTTCCATCACATACAAATAAGCCTTCTGCTTCCCAACTTTCACCATTCTCATCCACTGCTCCTTCTTCCTTTGTGCTTCCCATCTTGCAGCTGCTCATCTGATGTGCTGAGCAGTACATGGTCCAGTGCTTTTCCCTCGACAACGGTCCCCCGACTGCCTCGACCGAGTCAAGGAACTCCTCCAAGTCTTCCTTGTTTGTCCCTTGACATTTGATTCTCTGGCCATCACTTCTATAGGTGCCAACCTCAGTTGCTCCTGCTGCAATCAAGATTCTCAATGCTTGCCTCAAACCGATTCTTAGATTCTCTTTATCGGTTTGGTTGAGTCGATACTTGACATTGGCCTTCACCTTTATTTCTCCTGCACCTTGATCTCTTACCAAAGCGAAAAGGTGGGCAGTTCGAGCATACTTTACCATTGCATCTTTCATTTCACGCCCAGAAATCCATGGAAACAGTGCAGCAAATGAGGCTGATCCAAGTGCAGGGGTTTCGATTATGGCATGGCTATGGGAATCTTTTGAGACTACCTTGTGGAGGGAAGTAATGAGCCCTCCCTCGTATATTTTACCAGTAAAATCGGATAGTTCTTCGGGGAAGTATCCCCAAGCCAAAATAACCGGGTGCAAATGAAGATTGCTGCCTATGTTCTTGTTACGCAATCCGCTTGCAATCAATAGAGGGGGTGTCAGGAGAGAACCACAAGCTGAGATTGTTGCTTTCGCCTCAATATGAAGTTTTTTTGTGATGTTTTTGCTCAGCGGAGTTGCAATCACTCCTAAGCATCTCTTGTTTCTACTTGTGTTATTTGTGTTCTCCAAAATGAACTTGTCAGCTTGGCAGCCTGTGAGGATCACTGCACCAGATTCAACAGCATCAACCAACCAAGTAGAATCAGTCCCTTTCTTGTCACCAACTCTACAGCCATAACAGCAAGACCCACAATAATGATCTTTTGAGGAATTTCTTGAAACCAAATCAACTTTCAAACCGAGGTTCTCGCAGCCTTTTCGAAGAACTTGATTTTGAAAACTTTCTAGTGAACATCCCTCTATCACTCCAATTCTATCACACACAGCATCCATTGCCAA
Organism: Benincasa hispida; assembly: GCF_009727055.1. Lineage (NCBI taxonomy): Eukaryota > Viridiplantae > Streptophyta > Magnoliopsida > Cucurbitales > Cucurbitaceae > Benincasa > Benincasa hispida. The sequence goes on from NC_052353.1 coordinate 3,680,362, forward strand.
TTGGTAATCGATGCTCCTGAACAAAGGAATCTTATGATCGGTAGACCACTCGTCGAGAACAGATTTTGGAGTTCTAATTGATGCAGACCAGTTTATCGCAGAACCTCCACCCACAGTAGTTCCAGCCAACAGCATAACCTTCCCATCAAGAGTTGACTTGAGTCCACCTGATTCATATAGCTCATTCATGGATGGACCTTCCAGGGAAGAATAATCTTCAGCTACGAAATAGTTCCCTTTCTCGAGAACGACTACCTTCAAACCAGATTTTGCAAGAACCGCAGCAGCAACTCCACCACCACAACCTGAGCCAACAATCACAACATCACATTTGATCTTATAGGCATTGCCATGTTTTTTATCTTCAGTTACTTCAAGGCCTTTCAGTGTAAGAGACTTGGGAAAAGTGGAATCATCTTCATTGCCAGTCTCTATCATTCCCCTTTCAAGAGGCCGCTCTTTTCGGGTATCGTTCAACCGTTTTCGGGTGTCTACATGATACCCCATCGCTTTCCATGCTACGTTTTTCGTTTCCCCATCGATCTGAAACAAAACAAAAAAGAATCCTATGTACAATCGTACTCAATAGTCAATACCAACAGAAATTTAATGTTGTGTAATTTACTTCTAAATATTCAAAAAGAGGAACGCTGCAACTCAGTATAGATGAAAACAAATGAGTAGGGGCCCCTTTGATTAGCCTTCCGTACTTCCCTTTTTTGTTTTTACTGTTTGAAAATTAGTTTTCCCTCAATTTCTTTACTATGGTTTTGAAGTTTAGCCAAATTCAAAAAAGGAAAACAAGTTACTTTTCAATACTTCACTTGAATTTTGAAAGCTTTCTACATCAAAGAAACACCTGACTAAAACTTTTGAAAACCTTTAACGTCAAAGAAACTTATGGATGAAAATAATATTAATATACGATTAAACTTATGGATGAAAATAATATTAATATACGATTAAGAGGTGTTTGGGGCACTAGGATATGAAAACCTTTAACGTCAAAGAAACTTATGAATGAATATAATATTAATATACGATTAAGAGGTGTTTGGGGCATAGGATAAGTTAGAGGTTTGAAGTTAATATATTGGATTTTTTTTTTATTGTTGGACTACTCTGTGCAAAATAAAGGGAGTCATAAATGTAAAAGAAGAAGAGATAAAATTTTTCGATAAATGTGTAAATGAAGTTAATTATTTAATAATCATTTTAAACAAAGAACGGAATAATAACAAATGGGACAAGATATTCTTATTGATATGAAAGCAAATTGTTATTCCTACTTACAACAGAACTCAGAATGATAAAGTAAAATCATACCAGAATATTCTAAAGCAATGTTGAATATGAACACCAAAACAAAGACACATGAAAAAGAAATCTGAGAGTACAGTTCAAAGAAAAGTTACCCTGGAGAAGAATTTGAAGCAGCAGAAAATTTTAATAATCATGAAAGTCATTCTCAAAAGTACAGTATACTTCTGGTGAGCCATAGACCAATTCTTGAGAATCTCTTCTCTCTTCTCCACAGAAATCTCAGAAAATTTAAGAATGAAAGGCCATCTCCAATCAAAGCAAACATTCCCACAAAGCAACAATGTCCCAATCCTAAAAGACAAAAGTCTCAGAACCAATTTCACAAGAAACACAGCTTTTGGATTAGCCCTCTCCGCCATTAGCTCAGCTACCTAAGAACCCATATGAATAAACAAACAAACAACTTCTCAGTACAAGAAATACTTAAAGCTTAAAAGGGTTTTCAGAGTAAGAAAATAACCTCATCTGGAATTGGCGGTTCAGAAGCAGAAGCTTGATAGAATGAAATAAGAGATTGATCAAGTGGGGTTTCTTTAGAAAGAGGCAAAGAAGGAATGAGGGCTTCACAGAAAGCAGCCATGGCTTCCATTTGAGAAGAAGAGAAGCCATGGTTAAGCTCTGTTCTTCGTTTTCTCAATAAAGGGTGAGATCTAATTTCTGTATCCGCCATTTTCTCTGCTTCTTGAGCTTGAGATTCCTTCTCCGATGGGTAAGAGTGAACTCCGGCAACGAAAAGTAATCAGATGGGGTTATTAATATAGCAATAAATAAAGGGAAGAGATAGAAAAAACGGGATTTCAAATCCCGAAAGGATGGTGGTTTGTGAGTCCCAATTATTATCCAATTTGAAACACGTAGGGAGATTATGATGTCTAGCCAAGTTCTTGGCAAATTGGAAAAAAACAAATCGTCCAACAAGGTTCTTCTTTAGGAACAATTATTATTTTCTTTTCTTGTTCCAATGTTTGTTCGTTTCATATATGTGAAAATGCTAAAGTTATACTTTATTTTTATCTGAGGATTTAATGTGTATTGGTGACTAATGATGTTTTGGAATTTAAAATATAGGAGGAATTAATCTCTCCTCCTTTTTTGGATAATATGTCTATGTTCTTTCAAATTTAGAAAACCCACAATTATCTTAATTTTCCAAAAAAAGGTAAATACTCTCAAGAAATTTGAATTATAGACCTATGATAACATATACTACTAAAATGCTATCTTTTGGAGATTTTTAATCACTGTCTCAGAGAAATGGGAATCTTTGTAAGAAAAAATCTCCATTTTTATTTTTAATTATTATTCGGTGCGAGAAGTAAGAAAACATGAGGATGCCACCATCTTGCCTATTCTGTGTCCCGTGCTAGGAAGCATTACTCCTCTTTTCATTCCAAATTCAAGAATACGACCGATACGATTGATTGGTTTATGTGTCTCTCTTATTACTTTTGTTTATCCTATTATTCCTCCCAATTTAGGGAATAATTTGGGTGCCGAGATTGATGTCCATCTATAATGAGGGTTCGTGTTTTAACATTTTGCTTTTACATTTCATAAACTTCCATCGAACTTTAGCATCTCTATCAATCTATGCTCATTGATGAGACGGTGACATAGCGGGTCAACACCTTCAAAAGAAAAGGATGAGTTCATTCGATGACTCTGTGTCATAAGACAATAGGCAGAGGAAAGAGTTTGAAGAAATTTTGTTGATAATCAGGACCCCCTACAGATCAGACGTTGGATCCATCTGACTTGCCTCGATTCGTCATATAAACGAGAGTAGAAGATTCCCTCGTCTCTCTCTTTTTGCGGAATGTCTACAGTCACAAGCAAGTGATTAAATAAGTGGTCCCAAAAGCACATGCAAGATAAGTAGGTATCTCAGGAGTCTATCTAAAAAAGATTCTAATCTAAAAAGAAAAGAGAATTTTCAACAAGCCAGAATTAATTAAGATCAATAGGAAGTCCCATAATTTTTTTACAAAGTTCATTCGATGACGATCTATTAGAAATGACAGTTTTGCTTATGCAATCTTGTTGAGAAAGTGTTTTTTTTTTCATTCTCCGACCTATTTAAAAACTAATTAACATTTGGTATTTATATTAAAATTATAGACATTTTACGATACAAGTTAGGATTATTATTATTTTTTTATTTAAATGAATAATTTAAAAATATTTTAGTATTTTATTGTAAATAAATACAAAAAGTATTATGAAATTAAATTTTAAAATTAAAAAATAAACTAACATACGCATATTATAAAACTAATAATGAATAGAGATTCGAAGGCTGGACAAGTCCCAAATTAAACTCCCAAACCTTGAAACTAATATTACAAATTCATGTCAGTTGAACTATGTTACATGCATATGTATATCAAGTGTCGTGTTTTAAAAGAAACTGGTTGTTACTAAAAGCTTGAGCTATAGTGATCAAACTAAAATTTTAAATTTTAAATTTTAGAATAAATAGTAAGATGAAATATGAAAATTTGAAGATCATAATAAGCTCTAAATCTTAAATTAGTTAACCTAAGACTGAGTTGATATGCATTTGACAATGTAATTTAAGGGTTTGAAATTCGATTTCTAATCTTATCCTATTGTCGGAAGGAAAAAAAAATCTTAAAATTCATTAATTATAAAGTTTCTAGAACTTGTTTCTTCGAACATTTATAAATGTTTGATATTTTAAAATTATGCTTATTTTCTTACAAATTTTATTAAGATTTTATCTTCACTCTCGAAATAATTGAGTTCTCTATCAAATTATAAAAACAAAACAAATTTTTAAAATTTAATTTTTTTAACGTTCATAATTTTTCTTGGTTTTTAAAAAACTCATAAAATATAGATAACGAGCAAAGAAAACAATAAGTGAAAATAATGTTTGTCAACTTAATTTTGAAAAAGAAAAACAAAAGTAAAATGTCAACTTTTAAAATAATAATTAGTATTTTATCTATTAAGTTATGTTCCAATTCGGTTAGTTAGAAGTATATTGATATTAGTTAGAAGTATCTTGATAGGCAGACCCCTCATGGAAAACAGAGGGACTAGAAAGGGGATAACAATACATGTTTTTTTTTTTTTTTTTTTTGTATGAATGACCTTTTCAAGGGTGCCTTAGTGTTTAATGACTCGTCCCCTACCAACCAATGAAATCTAATCTTAGGCTCGTATCATAGCATATTAACAATGTTTTAAGTGCCATTGCCTTGGAATGACTCTCCCAGCCTAATGTTGTCGTAGGCTTGATGAGGTGGCCAATGTGATGTCCCTTTTTTTCACGCTTTTTACACTCAAACTTGCTCGCATTAGAGATGTCCCTCCCCTTTTTGATACTTTTTGCATAGCTCTGTCGCGATTTTAAAAGATAGTGCGATGTCTAAATTAAACATAATCGACCATTGGAAAAAGGATGAGGAAAAGGGATGTCGCACTAGCTTGGCTCATCGGGCCAGGAATATGCCAACATCGGGCTAGGAGGGTCGTCTCTAATGCGATGACACTTAAAATGATGTTAATGTACTATGAAGTTAGCATAAAGTTAGATTTAATACGTTTGTGGAGAGGGAGTCATCAAACATTAAGGCGCACATGAAATGGTCATTCATACAAAAAAGAACTCATAACAAGTCTCTCACAAAAAAAAAAAAAATCCAAACTGGAAAAAAAAAGAAAAAGGAATGGCTTCAAAATTTACAAATAAAATGTATTTAATAGATCATGAGATTAGATGTTCAAATCTCTCACTCCAAATGAGTGTATTAAAACAATAAGAATAATAATAATTGTTTTTAGTATGTTTACTTATATTCTTTTGATACAATCAGTAGAGATTATAGAGTAGAAAAATGAGCCAATTTAATTATAAATAACTTAGTGGATAAAACACCGATTACTATTTTAAAGGTTTAATACTTCAATTCTCATAGTGTGAAAATTGAACTAAAAAAATATAGAAAAATGAGTTTGAGCTTTCAATTATTAATGTGGATGTGAACTCGTCATCTATAGTATATGATATATTAAAAATAGAAGATAGTTTGAATTTCCTTTTTTCTATTTTTTTTTAAGAATGAAGATATTTTGATTGGGTTGCAATTGAAAATTCTTCAACAAACAAATATATTTAGAAAAATGGTTTTATCTTTTATTATTATTACTGTTCTGAAATTGAGGAGCATAATGGGAACACGAATATGTAGAAAATATAATATAATAATAATAATAAAAATATAATTTAAAATAAAATAACTAAAATCATGAAATAACTAAAATTATAAAATTGGGTAATAGAAAATTTGGTGGAATTTGAAGTGGATTTCTTACCAATGGGTATGTGATGATAAGATCCACTAAATGCCACTATTTAAAAGCAAAGTGATAAGTAGGATGTGGACCTACATGGACACCAAGCTGATAGAGTATATTAACATGCAACGGAGAAAATCAGAATCAATAAGCACTCTAATTATATTTAATTTGAGTTTAAAACATGCTTCAAAGTAATTATTATGGAAGAGGATTTGCTGAACATAATACATTTGATGAATCCTCTTCAATACTAGCTGAATTCCACATAAAAGTGCTTCAATCTATAAGTAGACCACCACGAAGATCTTCTCTACTACTCTCTTGCAAGGATTGTGTGGTGAAAATACTAAATTGAGCTGAATATTATGAAGATATGACGAGGGTTTTGGTTTCTGCAAAACGTTCTTCAAGAAGTTTATGAAAGCTTGAATCAATTATTCAACCTAACACTTCAATTTATAGAGTTTTCATCATGCAAATTTAAAGCTTGCATGAAGGCCAGCTCCTACTTTACGAAGAAAATAGAATTGGATGAATAAGGTGCCTTGCACCATAGTGGAGATTTCCCTCCACCTTTGAATTTTCAACTTTGGTTTTGTTTTCAAAGATGTTTTCAAAAACTAATTTCCAAATAAAATAATTTTATTTGAATTATTAGTTATACTTACTATAATAATTTTTAAAAAGATAATTAATTAAACCTTTAATTAATTTTGTTAATGTAATATCTAATATTAAATTAATAAAAGATCAATTTCATTATAATGAAATTAATTTTTACATTGAAAGGTAAATCATATTTTAAACATTAATTGATTCTCCAATTTCATTTAATTTCAATAAAATTAAACATTTCAATTGTATCGAATACAATAAATAGAAACCCTAATTGAATTTGAACATTTCAAATTCTAAACTCTAATTTCAAATCTTATCAAGATTACTCAATTTAGTAATCCAAATTACGAGCTAGTAAAGGGACATTATGGACCTACAGATCATGAGCTCCAACGACTTGTAATTAATTGGTTAAACTCTTTAAACGGAATTAATTACTATTCGTTAACTACCATGACATTCCACTATAGTTTGATAGTTGCACTCTCCTCACTGTAGATATATTTCTATCCATTTTAACCATAATCGATAAGTCAATCCTTCACAGGTCGTTGTACTTAAAACTGGGTCAAAGCTTACCATTTTACCCCTATAAAAACATCTTGCTCCTTAAGCTCCCATTGATCCTCTATTAAAAAATTAATTTATAGTCTAACATATCAATCATAACTCTCTCTTACATGAGAGGGCGGGACCCCATTTTTTAAGACAAGGCATTAGCGCTTAAGAGAACAACCCATCCGCTAACCTTAAATCGGATATGAGTGAATTCCATGTTGAAAAGCTATGTCCCCAACTATCTATCTAGTCTTATCCCCAAAATGTGAGGCTTATTGAGTAGTGCTATTGGACTACTCTCACTATTGGGATTGGTGTCCTAATTCTCCTGGTAATCTCATAGTTTGAAAACACCCTGTAAACATATTGTTATTATAAAATAAGTGTTATTTTATAAGCATTTACTCAATCCAATAAACTAAGATCCAAGGTTATTTTATGTAACTTAAGCATATATGTGAAGACATACAAGTGGATCATGCCTTAAGTAATAACCTCAATGGTCTGTAGTATAAAGATAAAGGAGGGATACCTTATCCTTGTGATAATACGGATACGACCCGCTTTGTAGATGTTACAAGTGTTGTAAAGTGCTACAAATGGTTTGATCCTGACCATTCATGTGGAGACATGTGAGAGGGTGTATCCTGTACAAAGAGTTTGTATAAGACCAGACCACGAAATAACTAATCTCTTTATATAACACCGTTCATAATTGAGACTTACATTTCACTAGGATGACCATAGGCGACATGACCTTAATCCTGAGTGAGTTGGGAACTCCTGCTCATAAGGACGGTCTTTTGATTTGTATGGGTGAGAGTAGCCAAATTGCCAACTTAACAAGCCTACTATTTTGGGGATTCGTCTAATTAAGGAGCTGAGAACTCAGGTACACAAGACGAAATTCACTTCTTCTCCAAAGCAGGGGTTAGTAGATAAATTGCTCCCTTAAGGGTTGATTCCGAGTCTTGAACATAGTGGCCACACCCTCTCTTGGGAAAATAGGACTCAATCATAGTAGGACTATGACTCGTTCATTAGAGGAATTGGTGATACTTAAAGAGTTAGATGTAACTACAGGGGCAAAACGGTAAATTGGCCCAGTTGTATTTATGAGCAATTTGTGAAGGGTCATCGCACTGTTGATTTGTTATATCCAATGGACACAGAAATATATCTACAGTGCGAAGAGTGCAACAGTCGGTCTTTAGTGAAGTGATCAGCAGTTAACTGATGGTGGATCTCATGATTAAAGAGTTTAGTAAGTTATTCACATATTGTTGGAGCTTCAAGCTACAAGTCCATAAGGTCCCCTTGGTAGCTCAATGGGTTCAAGTTGAGAATTAGATTTTATGTTAGTTTGAAGTGTTCAAATTAACATGAGGAAATTTGATTATATAACATATAATTAAATTGATTCAATTATATGTAATATAATTGATATGATGCATTTGATATATTGGAGGAATTAATATAAATATGGTTTATATGTTTCATATGATGAAATATTAAAACTATAGGTTATAAATATAATATGATAAATTGGTTATTATATGTATTTATAATATATTAATAATTAATTATTCTTTTTCTTTAATAACCGACTTGAGTGAGAGGTTATGCACGATTATGGTAACTGTGAGATTAAAAGAAAAATGGTTTTCCAAAATCAAAAGTTGATGATTCATTGAATCGGTCTCACAAAAAGAAAGACTATCGAGTAAAAGAGTTTTACTAAACGATAGCATCTCACAGACTAAACGACTGAGTACCGAGTTTACTATATTGTTACTCGTTACTACACAATCGAGTAGCAAGTCTATACGATAGGCTTCTTCTTACTACACGATCGAGTATCAAGTCTATACGATAGGCTTCTTCTTACTACACGATCGAGTATCAAGTCTATACGATAAGCTTCTTTTTACTACACGATCGAGTATCAAGTTTATATGATTGACTTCTTCCTTCTCCCACTTACTCGATCGTCTACCTCCTTCATTCCTCTATCCAAAGTCATACAGAGCCCACAACTTCTAGATTCTCACATTGAAAATATCAAGGTAACTCTATGGTGGTATTCTTGTTCTGTTCGAGGGTTGAGGATCGAGTTGCACTCGATAGTGATCGAGGATTCTTCAGTTCGTGCGCTTGGTTGTTCTGATCATTGCGCTCGAGTTCGTGCTGTTGAATGAGTTGCTGAACAATCGAGGGATAATTGAAGAAAAAGTTCTTCAAAGGTTTGCACACTTTATCCCTTGTTCAATTAAAGAAGCATGCTTGTAATTTATTGTTTATGCATAATATGTTCTATTAAACTGTAATTGTTTGTGTTCTTTCTCAATGAAATTTGAAACGATCCGCTTTTGCTCACTGGTTCTCTATTTAGAGTTCCTTCACTCACCTATGCAGATCAAAGGATAATCTCGAATAAACAAGAGTTCATAGTTAGCTCAGGATTAAGATCGAGTTACCTTAGGTCATGGAGTTTGAGATAGTTAGTTTTAATAGTAAATGGTTGTTATAAAGAAAAGTGCTATTTTGAGGTTCGGTCTTATACGAACTCATTGCACAGGATATCTCCACTTACATATCTCTACATGAATGATTTTTGGATCACATCATTTGTATCAGTATACGAAATGGGTCGCATCCAATAGTGTCACGAGGATGAGGTACTCAATCTCATCCGTATACTTACAGACCATTTTGGCTACATACTAAAACTTGATCTATTTTTATATTGCCACATAAAGTTTAAAGTATTCATGTTATAGACATGGATTCGTTTATTGGATTTTCATAAAAGGATGCAATAATAATTTATTGAAAAAATCTCAACAACATTTTTATTGATGAATAGAATATGATAACAACATTAACGAACTGCGAGTTTAGGACATTCCCAACACAAGCATGACTAACTACAAGGCACATGGACAATATGAAAGGTGACATATGACTTTTGGGATACTAAGTAATGGGCATCTATTTATTATATAATATTCATAATACTCCCCCTTAGATGCACATATATATATATTAAATATGCCTCGCTAAAACCTTACTAGGAAAAACCCAATGAGAAAAAACCCTAGTGAAGGAAAAATAGTACATATTTCATATAATATATACTCCTAAAAGAATACAATTATATTTACTCCCCCTCATGAAAGTATCACTTAAGATCTCTGAATCACCGCATTCCAATGTTGTGCACCAATTTTTCAAAAGTTGCGGTTGGTAATGTCTTTGTAAATAAGTCTGTCAAGTTATCCTTCAAACAAATTTGTTGTACATGTAAGAGTATATCAACGTGCAGCGGAAGTAAGAAGGATCAATAAGCACTCTAATTCATTAATTTTGGTAGAAACTAAAGCATGTTCATCTAACATAAGAGGGTTTGAAGTCATACCTTTGTAGAACTTTTCAAGATCTTGATTCTCAGTTGTTGTCTTCTCCAAAACTTGTCGTGAACCACCTCAAGATTTTCCCCACTATCCTCTTGGAGCTTTAGAATGAGTTGTGGGACTCGAGAACATCTTGAGCAATAGAAAATTAAGAGTGAAGCTCACTGCTACAAAACCACTTGAAGAACTTTTCTTTAGCTCGAATTTTTCTTTAAAAAAAATCTTTTAATGAATGCCTTAATTCCACTCCAATCTTCTTTATTTATTGCAGATTAACATGCAAAGAAGATGGCTGCATGAGATGCAGCTCATGCTTGGAATTAATGAAGAAAATATGAATGGTTTTTGTGTGAGCTAGTTGAAGAAGATAATGGAAAAACCCATTTTTTCATTTTGTGTAGGTTTTTTTAATTTTTCAATTTTCAAAGATGATTTGAAAATCAATTTGATTTTAAAACTGAAAAATATTATTAATTTTATCAAATTAATTTCATAAATGAATTTTCTAATAAAATTAATAAATAATTATTTAAATAATCATTTAAATAATTCTAATTAATTTAATATCAAATATTAAATTAATTTTTACACAAATCCACCTTCATATATTTAAATAATATTTAAATATAAATTCTCATATTCCATTTAATTCTTAATTTGAACGTTTCAAATTAACTTATCATGCTACTCTAAAGCTTATCTATTTACGAACTAGTACGGGGACCTTGCGGACCTATAGATCATGGGCTCCAACGATCCGAGATTAATTGGCTAAACTCTTATATCGAAATTAACCCCATTCATTAAATTAATGGGTTTGTTCCACTAAAGCTATAGTTGAACTCCTTTCACCGTAGATATATTATGTCACTTGATATAACTATAATCAGTAAGTCGATCCTTCACAGGTTGTTCGTAATTACAACTGGGTCAGATCACCGTTTTACCCTATGAATACTTCTGTTTCTAAGTTCCTAAGGCCCTCTAATGAACAATTTTTTTTTTTATTCATAATACTTATGAACCAAGTTTTTTCTCTATAATGAGAAGCGGGGGTCCCGATTGTTTTAAGACCTGGAATCAGTACTAAGGGAACATCCTATCTGCTAACCCTAAATCTGGGTAGGAGTGAATTCCATCTTGCAGGGCTATGTCCCCAGCTATTCATCTGGTCTTATCCCCAAAATGGAAGGCTTATTTGAGTAGTGTCATTGGACTACTCTCACCCATGCAGATCAAATAATAATCCCGAACAAACAGGAGTTCATAGCTAGCTTAGGATTAAGATCAAGTTAACCTAGGTTACTTAATAATGAAATAGTCAGTTTTAACAGTAAACTGACGTTATAAAGAAAAGTGACTATTTTCGTTGGTCCAGTCATATATGCAAACTCAATTGCGTAGATGCCCCCACTCACATACTCTACATGAATGATCTGTGGATCACATCGTTTGTAGTACTTTACAAACTCCTTTAACAACTATATGTTTGGGTTGATGCCCTAAAGTCTCGTGTCCTGTAGTTTGTAAATAGTTTGTACGACGCTTGTATTATATAATATATGATATTTACTTCATATCTTGTTTTTACTCAATTGTATGTTTTATTTGCTTACCCCACAAACCAATAAACATTAAATCCTCGATTATCTGTATGTAACGTAAGCATGTATGTTGTGACATAACAAGTGAATCATGTCTTAAGTGATAACCAAAAGGTATGTAGTATATGGATATAGGAGGAAACCTTATCCTGGTAACGTTACGGATGTGGCCCACTTTGTGGAATGATCATAAGTGTTGTGACTTGTCACAGATGGTTCGATCTGATCATTCGTGTAGGGGACAGTGAGCGGGGCGTCCTTATACAAAGAGTTTGTATAAGACCTGACCACGAAGTGTTAACGTCTCTCATATAACACCATTCATGACCAGAGACTTCACTTCACTAGGATGACCATAGGTAACATGACCTCAATCCTGAGTGAGTTGGGAACTCCTGCCATTGAGAGCGGTCCTTTTATTTGTATGGGTGCGAGTGGCCAGGCCGCCGATTCAAACCTACCATTTTGGGGATTCGTCTGATTTGGGAGCTGGGAACTCAGCCATACAAGATGGAATTTACTCATTCCTCAAGGCAGGGATAAGTAGATAGATAGCTCCCTTAAGGGCTGATTCCAGGGCTTGAACGATGTGGCGCCATACACCTTCTCTTCGCCTGAGAGGTATTCACACACAATTGGACTATGTTGTATTATTCATTAGAGGAATCAGTGGTACTTAAGGAGTGAGATGTAACTACAGGGGAAAAACGGTAAATTGGCCCAGTTGTACTTACGATAAATGATCGCTTAGATTTCCTAAACGATCGCATAGCGTGCCACGTTTTCTAAACGATCGTCTACCTTTTATTAAACGATCGCTTAGTAAAACCTACATGATCGTGTAGCTTCTTCTAAACGATAAGCATCCTTGCTATGCGATAGCTTTTTCTCTCCCACTTTCTTATCGTTTACACGATATGTCTTTTCTCCGACCTTTACCAAATTCACCAAAGACCACACTTTGGATTCTCACTCTGAGAATACCAAGGGCTCCAACTTGTTCGTGACTATTCGTGTTGCTGCTATTCGTGTAGACGATCGTGCTGCCGCAGCCGACTTTTTTGCTGGGTGATAGAGTTCGAGTAGAGGTTCTTCCGCTACTTCTGAGTTCGACGTTTGAAGAAAGTCTTCAACTAGTATGAGAACTCTTTCCCTTGTATTTTTATTCTTCGAAGCATGCCGTTAATTAGTGTTAATTTGCATAACTGTCTGTTGGAATTTATGTGTTGTATTTTGGTCACGATGAAATCGGGAAGATTCGAACGCACTCATGGATGTTTTCGTGGATGTTAGCCTCAGTTTGATTTAATTCTTTTAATTTTTTTGTTGATTATAAAGGCCCTTGCATTTTTGGGCATTATTAATCGTTATCGAGTTTGTAATTCAAAGTCAGTTTGAGTCTTGAGTCGTTCATGATGAAGATTAGAGCAAGGATTGCAGTTCTTCAAGGAAGGAGACAATCAAGGGTTGATCGGGTCGTGTAGATGATGGGGTAATTGATCGCTAAGTATCGGGTCGTGTAGACAATGGGATGCTTGCGTATCGTTTAATGCGTGTGCGTACTAGACGATCGTTTAGCTCAACAAGCTTCATCGCTTAGTAACTGACTAAACGATCACTTAGCAATGAATGGTAAATCGTTTACCTTTCACCGCATTATGTGATCGCCTAGACAATTAGGCTTCACAGCCTCGTTATCATCTATGTGATCGTTTAGCTTTTGTGCCTATCGTCTAGCGTGTGTTGGGCGATCGTCTACCTTTGGCGTTAACTAAACGATAGACTTTTCGTGGCGGTTCAAGACCCGATTCGCCTGTGAACCAGTTCGCTTGATGGAAAATGTAACAGATAAGGTTATTTCATTCCGGTATTTTGTAAAGGCTAATCTCGGTACATTAATGCTTGGTTTATTACATGCAATGTATGGTTTTTATATGTCATATGGTATGCACATATAGTAAATCCCACCTTAGGTCATGCATTGGTTATGCATCATCTCTTTATTGTAAATGTTATAATTTAGAGAAGCATGATTTAATTATGTAAAAGCATGATCATGCATCATATAATATAAGAGTTATATTTATGCATGCATAAGAAGCATTGGCGTGCATCATCTTTATATTATAATTGTTATAGTATAAGGGTGAATGGAAAACATGTTTGCTTGGTTATTACGCGTATATGTAAAAGTTATGTATAGTAATGACCGGACATTGCATGAAACATGACACATAGATTTCTTTATAAGCGTTATAAACACCTAGTTGTGCGCAATGGGTTTTTAGTTGTTTCTTTTTAAAGGTTAAAGAGAAATTAGAACTAAAAGCAGTAAGAAAGACATGCATGTTCACTTAGGTTTAATTCATGGATCATTTAGACCTAAGATCGCAGTTCTAATATGATTAGCAACCCTAAAGCTTTAATCTTTTAATAATTTTAATAGAATTAAATTGACTAATAAAAGGTTAAAGTGTAGCAAATCTATCTATAAGGGACATTTTGTCTAAGGCGGGTTCTGTCTAGGCTGGGGTATTTAAGTTGACGAAAACGTAACACCCCTACCTAGGAACTTACCTGGAAAGGTGAATTAGATAGATTTGATGCATGCATGCAAGTTAAGGACAGTCTATTAAAGTGTTTAAATGTGACTACTTGAACTTGTTCATATTTCATAAAAAAACGTTGTTTATAAGCGGGAATTTAAAAAGACGACTTTGACTAAAATCAGTAGCCAGATTGTCTAGGTTAATGAACCTTTAGGTAGAACATTCAGTGGGAGGTACTTGGGGCATAAGATGCTTCACTTAAACCTTTCACGTTTCTCCTAAATAGTCCACACCTTGAGATCTACCCTCGGCCTCGAGGCACTTTTGGCGTGTCCCCCTACCGTATTGCGTTTGGGTAGGTCAATACCAAGGTGGATGGAGAGAGTATTCATAGTAAGTGGTAGCGGAAAGTGCGACAGCATATCCTTCAGTCTCCCCCGTTGGGTTCAATAAAGTTACTGCGCATCGCCTCGAGGCACCCTGAGAGTGACCCCCTAAAGGATGACAGTTTTGCGCGTTTCTTTTGATCTCCTGTAAGAGGATAAGGTAACTTAGTCTCTTATCCTAATCTACTTCTTCCCTATGGTGGGCTCATTAGGGCGGGACTTTGGCACCAAAAGCGAAGGGTCACACTTATGCGGAATTGTTAAAGGTTAACAGTTCTGGACCGAAAATTGGTGGCTGTTAGGTTCAGTTCCAAGAGTTGGTTCTGCCTAATGGTTGAAAATGTCTCATCCCAGCGAAGGGGCATCTGATGACCCCACCGGTGACGTAGGTCCTGCCTCACTGGGGCATCATTGCAAAATAGAAGTTTTTCACTTAGGGTACTTGATACTGTTTTGCAAAATTGATTGGTTAAAAGTGGTTTAGCAAAATGTAATAAAGTTTTGTTCGTATTTTCAGCAACAACTTTTTAAAAAATGGCAATAGCCACGTTAGTTTTGCTAAGTGCTGAAAAATTAACTGGCGACAATTTTTCGACATGGAAACACATGATCACGATGATTCTAATCATCGAGAATCTCATGTTCGCTCTTATGGAGATCTGTCTTCCTATTCCAGCTTCAAATGCTGCTCGAAATGTTCGGGAGGCATACAAGCGATGGACACGGGCGAATGAGAAGGCTCGAGCCTACATATTGGCAAGTCTTTCTGAAGTCTTGGCCAAGAAACATGAGCCTATGGTCTCAACGCTTGAGATCATGGAATTCCTATAGGGGATGTTTGGACAACTGTCTAAACAACTTATACATGAGGCTCTTAAATATATATTCAACTCCAAAATGGAAGAAGGCACTTCTGTTCGTGAACATGTGCTTAACATGATGGTCCACTTCAATGTGGCGGAGTTGAATGGGTCTACCATCGATGAGGGTAGCCAAGTTAACATAATCCTACATTCATAAAGGTTCAACCTCAGGGACATGATGGTCCACTTTCTGCACTTTGTTAGCAATGTGATTCTTAACAAAGTGAAATATAACCTTACAACTCTCCTCAACGAGTTGCAGACCTACCAATCTTTACTGAAAAGTAAAGAGAGGAAGAAGGGTGAGGCAAATGTTGCTTCATCCTTCAGGACGTTCCATAAAGGTTCAACCTCAAGGACAAAGTCTGCATCTTCAACTTCTAACTCTGCAAAGGGGAAGAAGAAGAAGGGTGGTAAGGGAAAAGAGAAGGCAGCTGCTAACCCACCACCTGTCCCCCTAAGGAGGCGTCCACCGGTTGAAAAGGGAAAGTGTTTCCACTGCAATCAGGATGGACACTGGAAGAGGAACTATCCTCGCTATCTGAAAGAGAGGAAGGCCGCCAAGACAAATAAAGGTAAATATGATTTACTTGTACTTGAAACTTGTTTAGTAGAGAATGATGATTCAGCCTGGATAATTGATCTGGGCGCCACTAATCACGTTTGTTCTTCTTTTCAGGGGATTTGATTCTGGTGACAGCTGGAGGCTGGTGAGATGACAATGCGAGTAGGCACTGGATACGTCGTCTCAACTATGGCAGTGGAAGGGCTCCAATTAGCTTTATAGAATAGGTTTTTAGTTTTGAATGATGTATATATTGTTCCCGAACTTAGGAGGAACCTCATTTCTGTAAAGTGTTTGATGCAATGTAAATATACTATTAGTTTTAATGTGGATAAAGTGTTTATTCATAAAGATGGTGTTATTATTTGTACAACAAATGTGGAATCTAATTTATATGTGCTAAGGTCATTAGCCATTAATTCCCTCCATAACACAAAATTGTTTAAAACTGTGGTAACTCAAACAAAACGTCAACGTATTTCTCCAAAAAAAAAAATTCCCATCTTTGACATCTTCGTTTAGAGCACATCAACCTCAACAGGATTGAGAGATTGGTGAATAATGGACTTTTAAGTGAGTTAGAAGAAAATTCTTTACCAGTGTGCGAGTCTTGCCTTGAAGGCAAGATGACTAAACGACCTTTTACTTGAAAAGGTTATAGAGCCAAGGAGCCTCTTGAGTTAGTACATTATGACCTTTGTGGTCCTATGAATGTGGGAGCCCGAGGTGGCTATGAGTATTTTATCAGTTTTATGATGATTACTCTAGGTACGGATATGTTTATCTTATGCAACAGAAGTCTGAATCCTTTGAAAAGTTCAAAGAGTTCAAGACTGAAGTTGAAAATGCAATGGATAGATTAATTAAGACACTTTGATCGGATCGAGGTTGAAAGTTTTTGGACTCGGCATTCCAGGTCTATATGGAATCGTTTCCCAACTCTCAGCTCCGGGTACATCTTAGAAAAATTGTGTAGTGGAGAGGAGAAATAAAACCTTGTTGGATATACATTCGATGATGAGTTATGCTTCCTTACGAGACTCGTTTTGGGGTTTCGCAGTGGAGACTACAGTATACATACTCAACTATGTTCCTTCCAAGAGTGTTGCCAGAATATCTCTAGAGTTGTGCAACGGGCGTAAAGCAAGTTTACGTCACTTCCGCATTTAGGGTTACCCTGCACATGTGCTTGAGGATAATCCCAAGAAGTTGGAACCACGGTCGAGGTTATACCTCTTTGTAGGCTACCACAAAGGTACATGGGGGCTATTTTTATGATTCGACAGAAAATAGGGTGTTTGTTTCAACGAACGCTACTTTCCTGGAGGAGGATCATATAAGGGAGCACAGTCCACGAAGTAAAGTCATGTTGCGTGAGCTTCCCAATGGAACTACTAAAACTTCAACAGAAGGTGCTGAAAAGCCTGCTACATCAGCAAGAGTTGTTGATGGAAGTTCATCTAGTAGGTCGGTTCCACCTCAAGAGTTGAGGGAACCTCGACGTAGTGGGAGGGTTGCAAACCCGCCCGTTCTCTATCTGGGTTTTGCAAAAATCCTTGCTATGGTGGCAAATGGCGACGTTGAGGATCCATTGTCTTATCAAAAGGCAATAGAGGATATTGACTGGGATGAATGAGTCAAGGCCATGGATCTCGAGATGGAGTCGATGTACTTCAACTTAATATGAGATCTTGTAGATCAACCTGATGGGCAAGACCTATAAGTTGTAAATGGATTTACAAACGCAAATGGGGTGCTAATGGGAAAGTACAGACCTTCAAGGCTCGACTTGTGACAAAGCGTTATACCCATATAGAGGGAGTCGACTATGAGGAGACTTTCTCGCCTGTTGCCATGTTAAAGTCGATCCGTATCCTCTTATCCATTGCAGTTTATTATAATTATGAGATCTGGCAAATGGACGTTAAGACAGCCTTTCTAAATGGAAATCTTGAGGAGACCATTTATATGGTGCAACCCGAGGGATTCATAGCCCAAGGTCAAGAACAAAAAGTTTGCAAGCTTAATCGGTCCATTTATGGACTGAAACAGGTATCTCGACCTTGGAACATACGGTTTAATATTGCGATCAAGTCGTATGGCTTTGACCAAAACGTTGATGAACCTTGTGTCTACAGGAAGATCATTAATGCTTCAATAGTCTTCTTAGTGTTGTATGTAGACGATATACTACTCATTGGAAATGATATAGGTCTACTGACTGTAGTTAAGAACTAGCTAGCGACCCAATTCCAAATGAAAGATTTGGGAGTGGCTCAGTTTATTCTACGTATACAGATCTTTTGGGATCGTAAGAACAAAGTGTTAGCACTGTCTCAGGTATCGTACATTGACAAGATGTTGCTCAAGTACTCAATGCAGGACTCCAAGAGGGGCCTATTGCCGTTCAGGCATGGAGTCACTTTGTCTAAGGACATGTGTCCTAAGACGCCTCAAAAGGTTGAGGAGATGAGACAAGTCCCATATGCATCTGTCATTGGTAGTTTAATGTATGTGATGCTTTGTACTCGTCTAGACATCTGCTACGTTGTCGGCATAGTTAGTAGGTATCAGTCTAACCCAGGCCAGGGTCACTGGACCGCACTGAAGAGCATCCTCAAGTATCTTCGGAGAACGAGGAACTACATGCTCATGTATGGTTCTAAGGATTTAATCCTTACTGGATACACGGATTCTGACTTTTAGACTGATAAGGTCTCTTGTAAGTCCATATTAGGGTCCGTATTTACTCTTAATGGAGGAGTTGTAGTGTGGCAAAGCACTAAGCAAGGGTGCATTGCCAACTCCACTATGGAGGCAGAGTACGTAGCGGCTTGCGAAGCTGCTAAGGAGGCCATCTGGCTCAGGAAGTTCTTGACAGAACTGGAAGTTATTCCAGATATGTCTAGGCCCATTATCCTATATTGTAATAATAGTGGGGCAGTGGCGAACTCCAAGGAGTCAACGAGTCACAGGCGCGACAAACACATAGAGCGAAAATATCATCTGATACGTGAGATAGTGCATCGAGGGGGCGTGATTGTCACGAAGTTCGCTTCGTAGCACAATGTTGCTGACCCGTTTACGAAGGCTCTCACGGCTATAGTGTTTAAGGGTCACCTATAGAGCATGGGTCTACAGGATCGCCTGCGGCTAGACTAGAGCAAATGAGAGATTTCAGGATCACCTACGGAGCATGGGTCTACAGGATCATTTACGAAGGCTCTCACGACTATAGTGTCTTGGGATTCATCTGATTTGTGAGCTGGGAACTTAGCTACACAAGATGGAATTCATTCCTTCCCCGAGGCAGGGATAAGTAGATAGATAGCTCCCTTAAGGGCTGATTCTAGGGCTTGAACAATGTGGCGCCACACACCTTCACTTGGCCCAAGAGGTGTTCACACATAAGTTGTATTGTTCATTAGAGGGATCAATGATACTAAATGTATAAGATACATTATTTTGGAGGAAATTAGATATAAATATGATTTATATTAAGTGGAGGAGAAATTACTAGTAGATATGTGATATCAAACTATAGGGTACGAATATAATATGATTATATTCATTAATCATTAAATTGGTTAATTATATGATAATTGATCGAAAACCTCTCCTCGGTCGTGCGTTAGTGGGAGAATCCGAAGTCAGTTATTGTAACCGAAGAATAAAATGAAAATTTGTTTCATTTTGCAAAAAGTTCAAAAATTCACAATCGGTGTGAAAACAAAACGATCGCCTAGTTTGAGAGCCTATACAATAGTTGCTCATCATCTAAACGATCGCACACCAGTGCTTAAACGATTGCACGCTCGTCCCTAAATGATCGCTTAGCTTTCCTAAACGATCGCATAGCATGCCACGTTTTCTAAACGATCGTCTACGTTTTATTAAATGATCACTTAGTAAAACCTACACGATCGTGTAGCTTCTTCTAAACGATAAGCATCCCTGCTATGCGATAGCTCTTTCTCTCCCACTTGCTTATCGTTTAACGATCTGTCTTTTCTCCGACCTTTACCAAATTCACCATAGACCACACTTTGGATTCTCACTCTGAGAATACCAAAGGCTTCAACTGGTGGTGTCATCCCCGCTGTTCACTTGTTCGTGACTGTTCGTGTAGACAATCATCTGCCGCAGCCGACTGTTTTGCTGGGCGATAGAGTTCGAGTAGAGGTTCTTCCCCTGCTTCTGAGTTAGACGTTTGAAAAGAGTCTTCAACTAGTATGAGAACTTTTTTCCTTGTATTTTTATTGTTCGAATCATGTCGTTAATTAGTGTAAATTTGCACAACTGTCTGTTGGAATGTATGTATTGTATTTCGGTCACGATGAAATCGAAAAAATCCGAATGCGCTCATGGATGCTCTTCACTAGGAGTTCCTTCATTACAGAGTGGGCCGCCTCCAATAATGTCACCAGGATGAAATGCCCAATTTCATCCATATACTTATTAGACCATTTAGGTTATATACTTCTAACTTGATCCTGTTTATGTCACCACATAAAGTTAAAGTATTCAGACTATAGCCATGAATATGTTTATTAGATTTTCATAATAGAATGAAAAATCAACAACTCTATTGAATAAGTTACTCAATAATATTTTATTGATAAATAGAATGTTTAACACGAACTGCGAGTTCTAGAACATTTCTAATAGTGCAGTGATGTCACCATTTTCTTCAAGATCATAAGTGTAGAAAAGCTTCGGTAAAATATGCTTTGTTCTATCTCCTTTAATATATCCTTCTTTGATTTGGGAGGGCTATGCAAGCTATGTTGTCTTCGTATAATATTGTTGGAGGGTTTTTATTAGAAGACAAGCCACATGTTTCATGAATGTGCTGAGTCATTGATCTTAGCCATACACATTAGCCTCGTGAATTGCAAGAATTTCAGCATGATTTTGAGGAAGTGACTGTTATGGGCTGCTTTACCAATCGCATTGATATAGCAGTTCCTCTACATGTGAATAGATAACCTGTTTACGATCTAGCTTTGTGTGGATAAGATAAATATCCAGAATCTGCATAACCAACTAGATCATAATTTGATCTATTTGAATAAAACAAATCTTTATCGATTGTTCCTTAGAGATAACGGAGTATATGCTTAATTCCGCTCCAATATTTTTTTTGTTGGAAAAGAACTATATATTGCTAATAAATTAACTGAAAATGCAATATCTGGTCTTGTATTATTATCAAGATACATACGTGCACTATTGCACTAAGATATGGTACTTTAGGACCAAGAAGTTTTCATTGTCTTCTCGAGATTGAAATATATATTTCTTTTCAAAATTTTTCCTGTATAAGTTGACTGATGAATAAGTATTTCATCTGCTAAATGTTCAATTTGCAAACCAAGGTAAAATTTTGTTTTTCCAAGATCTTTCATCTCGAATTCTTTCTTAAGATATTCTATTGCTTTTGAAAGCTCTTCAGAGTTCTAATTATATTCAAGTCATCAACATTTCTATTGCTTTTGAAAGCGCGAGAAGCAAATAGAGTGAAAGTATTATCTCATCTGATAGATTGTGCGTCGAGGGAACGTGATCGTCACGCAGATAGCTTTAGAGCACAACATTGCTTATGCATTTACAAAGGTCTTCATAGCTAATGTGTTTGAGGGTCACCTTAAAAGTATGGGTCTACGGGACAAGCCACATTTAGCTAATGTGCTTGTCCTTTTATTCTAGCTCTGAATAATGCTCGAAATGTTTGGAAGGCATACAAGCGATAGACAAGGGCGAATGAGAAGGCCCGAGCCTACATCTTGGCAAGTCTTTCTGAAGTCTTGGCCAAGAAACATGAGCCTATGGTCTCAGCGCGTGAGATCATGGAGTCCCTGCGGGGGATGTTTGGACAACCGTCTGAACAGCTTATGCATGAGGCTCTATAAATACATATTCAACTCCAAAATGCAAGAATGCACCTCTGTTCATGAACATATGCTAAACATGATGGTCCACTTTAATGTGTCGGAGTTGAATGGGTCTACCATCGATGAGGGCAGCCAGATTAGTATAATTCTGCATTCTTTGCCGGAGAGCTTCATGTACTTTGTTAGTAATGTGATTCTTAACAAAGTGACGTATAACCTTACAACTCTCCTTAATGAGTTGTAGACATATCAATCTTTACTAAAAAGTAAGGAGAGGCAGAAGGGTGAGGCAAATGTTGCTTCATCCTCCAGGACGTTCCATAAAGGTTCGACCTCAGGAACAAAGTCTGCACCTTCTGCTTCTAACTCTGCAAAGGGAAAGAAGAAGAAGGGTGGTATGGGAAAAAGGAAGGCACCTGCTAACCCACCGCCTGTCGCCCTAAGGAGGCATCCATAAGTTGCTAAAGGAAAATGTTTCCACTGCAACCAAGATGGACACTGTAAGAGGAACTGTCCTCGGTATCTAAAAGAGAAGAAAGTAGCCAAGGCTAAGGCCAAGACCGATAAATGTAAATGTGATTTACTTGTGCTTGAAACTTTTTTAGTGGAGAATTATGATTCTGCCTGGATAATTGATTCAGGCGCCACTAACCATGTTTGTTCTTCTTTTCAGGGGATTAGATCTTGGCGACAGTTGGAGGCCGGTCAGATAACGATGCGAGTAGGCACCGGGCACGTTGTCTCAGCTGTGCCAGTGGAAGAACTCCAGTTAGCGTTACAGAATAGGTTTCTTATTTTAAATGATGTATATATTGTTCCTAAACTAAAGAGGAACCTTATTTCTGTAAAGTATTTATTGCAATGAAAATATACTGTCTCTTTTGATGTGAATAAAGCGTTTATTCATAAAGATGTTTTTATTTGCACAGCAAATCTGGAATCAAATTTATATGTGCTAAGGTCGTTAGCTATTAATTCCCTCCATAATACTGAAATGTTCAAAACTGTAGTAACTCAATCAAAACATCAACGAATTTCTTCAAAAGAAAATGTCCAAATTTAGCATCTACGTTTAGGGCACATCAATCTTAATAGGATTGAGAGATTATGAAGAATGGACTTTTAAGTGAGTTAGAAGAAAATTATTTGTCTGTGTGCGAATCTTGCCTTGAGGGTAAGATAACTAAACGACCTTTTACTGGAAAAGGTTATAGAGCCAAGAAGCCTCTTGAGTTAGTACATTTTGACCTTTGTGGTCCTATGAATGTGCGAGCTCGAGGTGGCTATGAGTATTTTATCAGTTTTACTGATGATTACTCCAGGTACGAGTATTTTTATCTCATGCAACGGAAGTCTGAATCCTTTGAAATATTCAAAGAGTTCAAGGCTGAAGTTGAAAACGCATTAGATAGACGGATTAAAACACTTCGATCGAATCGAGGTGGAGAGTTTTGGACTCGTCATTCCAGGACTATTTGATAGAACATGGAATCATTTCCCAACTCTCAGTACCGGGTACACCTCAGCAGAATGGTGTAGCGGAGAGGAGAAATAGGACCTTGTTAGACATGGTTCGCTCAATGATGAGTTACGCTTCCTTACCGAACTCATTTTAGGGTTTCGCAGTGAAGACTGCAGTGTACATACTCAACTGTGTTCCCTTGTTCCGAAAACACCTTTAGAGTTGTGGAATGGGAGTAAAGCTATTTTATGTCACTTCCGTGCCCTACACACGTGCTTGAGGTTAATGCGAAAGAAATTTGGAACCACGGCGTCGAGGTTATAGCCTCTTGTAGGCTACCTCATGAGGGGGTTATTTTTATTATCCGACAGAAAATAGGGTGTTTGTTTCAACAAACGCTATTTTCCTGGAGGAGGATCATATAAGGGAGCACAATCCACGAAGTAAAGTTGTGTTACGTGAGCTTTCCAATGAGACTACTGAAACTTCAATAAGAGTTGTTGACGAGCCTACTACATCAACAAGAGTTATTGATGGGAGTTCATCCAGTTAGTCGGTTCCACCTCAAGAGTTGAGGGAACCTCGACGTAGTGGGAGGGTTGCGAACCCACCCGTTCACTATTTGGGTTTCATGGAAATCCTTGCTATGGTAGCAGATGGTGACATTGAGGATCCATTGTCTTATAAGAAGGCAATGGAGGATGTTGACCGGGATGAATGGGTCAAGGACATGGATCTAGAGATAGAGTCGATGTACTTCAACTCAGTATGGGATATTGTAGATCAGCCTGATGGAGGTTCGCCCTATAGGTTGTAAATGGATCTACAAGTGCGAACAAGTTGCTGATGGGAAGGTACAGACCTTCAAGGCTTGACTTGTGGCAAAGGATTATACCCAGGTAAAGGGAGTCAACTATGAGGAGACTTTCTCGCCTGTCGTCATGTTAAAGTCGATTCGCATCCTCTTGTCCATTGAAACTTATTATAATTATGAGATCTGGAAAATGGACGTTAAGACGACCTTTCTGAATGGCAATCTTGAGGAGACCATTTATATGGTGCAGCTCGAGAGATTCATAGCCCAAGGTTAAGAGCAAAAGGTTTGCAAATTGAATTGGTCCATTTCTGGACTGAAACAGACGTCTCGATCTTGGAACATACGGTTTGATACTACGATCAAGTCGTATGGCTTTGACCAAAACGTTGATGAACCTTGTGCCTACAAGAAGATCATCAACACTTCAGTAGTCTTCTTAGTGTTGTATGTAGACGATATCCTACTCATTGGGAATGATATAGGTCTACTGACTACAGTTAAGATTAGCGCGACAAACTCATAGAGCAGAAGTATCACTAGATCCGCGAGATAGTGCATCAAGGGGACGTGATCATCATGCAGATCGCTTCAGAGCACAATGTTACTGACCTGTTTACAAAGGCTCTCACGGTTACAGTATTTGAGGGTCACCTACGGAGCATGGGTCAACAGGATCGCCCGCGGCTAGACTAGGGCAAGTGGGAGATTTTCTTGTACTGGGCTTTTATGCCCTAGTTCATTGTTTTGTACTAAGTTTTTGTACACCCCACTTTGCTTTAGGACAAGTGGGAGATTGTTGGGGTTGATGCCCTAAAGTCTCATGTCTTGTAGTTTGTAAATAGTTTGTACGAACGCTTATGTTGTTAATAAATGATATTTACTTCACATCTTGTATTTTGCTCATTTACTTGTTTTATTTGCTTTACCACAAACCAATAAACAAAAAATCCCTGGTTATCTGTATGTGACTCAAGCATGTATATGGTGACATACAAGTGGATCATGTCTTGAGTGATAATCAAAATGGTCTGTAGTATATAGATATAGGAGGGAAACCTTATCCTGGTAACGCTACAGATGCAGCTCGCTTTATGGAATGGTCACAAGTGTTGTGACTTGTCACAGACGGTCTGATCCTGATCATTCGTATTGGGGATATGCGAACGGGGGCGTCTGATACAAAGAGTTTGTATAAGACCTGACCACAAAGTGTTAATGTCTCGTTATATAACATAGTTCATGACAGAGACTTCACTTCACTAGGATGGCCGTAGGTAACATGACCTCAATCCTGAGTGAGTTGGGAACTCCTGCCATTGAGGGCGGTCCTTTGATTTGTATGGGTGCGAGTGGCCAGGTCGCCGATTCAAACCTACCATTTTGGGGATTCTTCTGATTTGGGAGCTGGGAACTTAGCTACACAAGATGGAATTCACTTCTTCCCCGAGGTAGGGGTAAGTAGATAGATGGCTCCTTAAGGGCTGATTTCGGGGCTTGAACAATGTGGCGCCATACACCTTCTCTTGGCCCAAGAGGTGTTCACACATAGCTGGACTATGTTGTATTGTTTATTAGAGGAATCAGTGGTACTTAAGGAGTGAGATATAACTACAAAGGCAAAATGGTAAATTGGCACAGCTTTACTTAATAGCATCTATGAAGGGTCATCGTACTCATTATTGGTTATATCCGATGGACACAGAAATATATCTGTGGTAAGAAGAGTTCAGCTATTGGTCTTTAGTAGAATGGCTAACAGTTAACAGATGGTGGATCTCGTGGCTAAAGAGTTTAGTCAGCTATTAACGTACCGTTGGAGCTTCGAGCCACAGGTCCATTATGTCCCCTGGGTAGCTTGGATAAAGTCGAGAACCAGTATTTGGGTTAATTTGAAATGTTCAAATTGACAAGAGGAAGTTCAATTATAGATGATATAATTGAACTGGTTAATTATATATGATATAATTGGCAAATGTATGAGATATATTATTATGGAGGAAATTAGATATAAATATTATTTATATCAAGTAGAGGAGAAAATACTATAATAGATATATGATATCATAAGATATAAATATTATTTATAAGTATATTTATTAGTTAATTAATTGATTAATTATATGATAATTAATCCTTTTTCCACGTTCGGACGTGGGTTAGTGGACAACATCGGTTATGATAATCGATGAGTTAAAAAAGAAAAAAGATTTCATATTGGATCGAGCAATCGATAGTCCGTCAAATCGCCCAAAAAGAATCGTGAAGTGCGCGTTGGTGAAAGAAAACGATCGCTCGAGAGCCTATACGATAGTCGCTTCTCCGTCTAAACAATCGTCCACCTCGCGCTAAACGATCGCACACTTCCGCTTACACGATCGGATAGCTTCTCTAAATGATCGTATAGTGTGCTGATTTAGCTAAACGATCATTCAGAAAATCCTACACGATCGTGTAGCTCCTCTAGATGATAAGCATTTCTGCTATGTGATAGCGAATTTCTCCCTCCCACTTGCTCATTAGTGGTGATGTCATCCCCACGACGTTTCTGTCCGCGTTGATCGTGCTGCTATAGTCGATGTTCCCGCGGGGCGTTGGTAGATCTGTTGGAGGGTTCCGCTGTTTTAGGGTTCTGAAGTTTAAAGATAGTCTTCAACTGGTACGAAACTCTTTCCCTTATGTTTTTGTTGTTCATAGCATGCTGTTAATTAAGTTTTGTTTGCATAACTATATGTGTTGAATGTATATTGTTTGTATTTCGATCACCGTGACATCGGAGCGATCCGAACACCCTCATGAAACTCTCGGTATGAGATCCTTCCGGACTATGACTTAAGAAGATAGATGTAAGTACAGGGGCATAACGGTTATTGGCCCAGCTATACTCACGAGCGATCTGTGAAGGGTTGTCGTATTGCTGATTGGTTAAGATGGACACATAATATATATATGGTAAGGAGAGTTCAGCTATCGGCCTTTAGTGGAGTGCTTGGCAGTTAACGGATGGTGGATCCCGTGATTAAACAGTTTAGTCAGTTATTCATGTACCATTGGAGATTCGAGCTACAGGTCCATAAGGTCCCTTTGGTAGCTCAATGGATTCAGTTGAGGATCAGTTCTTGGTGTTGATTTGAAATGTTCAAATTGACAAGAGGTATTTTGATTATATATGATATAATTGGTATAATGTATGAGATACATCTAGTGAAGGATTGATGTAAATGAGATTTACATTAAGTACCATGAAATAGTAAAAGAACTATGGTTTATATGTTTCATTAGATGAAATATTAAAACTATAGGTTATAAATATAGTATGAGAAGTTGCATATCATTTATATTTATAATAATATTAATTATTGGATAATTAAATCTTTTTCTTTAATAACCAATTGAGTGGGTGGTTATTGGATTCATGGTAACTATGAGATAAAAAGAAAATGGTTTTCTTAATTTTAGTAACTGTTGAAAAGTTTTGATAAAAAGTTTTTTGAGATTTCTCTCTCGCGCAAAGGATGTCACGGAGTTGTCAAGTAAATATAGATTTACTAAACGACAACTTGGGCTAGCTAAACGATCGTGTAGTGGCGAGCAAAACGATTGTACAGTATTTACCAAACGATCGCATAGCTTTTGCTAGACGATCGCTTACTGTAGTGTCTGTAGGCGACAGACCGAGCTAAACGATCGCATAGCTTTTGCTAGATGATCGCATAGCTTTAGTTAAACGATTGAGCATCGACTTATAAGATTGGTCTCCGCCATCTCCCACTTGCCTAGTCGTGTACACGATCGGTGTTTCCTCTTCGTCTGCCTCATTCCATGTCCGAATAGAGCCAACCCTCTAGATTCTCACACCGAGAATACCAAGGTAGCCTTGTTGGTGGTGTCATACTCAACTCGACAACGTCGAGGTTCTATGGAGGCCGTTGGTGTTTGCGGAGGAGTTCATGACCAAGGCGATCATTGAGGGTGAGGGCAAAGTGTTCGTGCTGTGTTGCGGTTGTGTAGATCGAGCGTTCAAGGATGCTGTTGTTCGAGCGGTCGTGCGCAAAGGAGCGTGGAGATGCATCTTCAAATGTTCATAGAGTTTTCTCTCTATTCATTTGAGTTATTCATACTATAATTTCTGTATTAATTGTATAACCACATGTTTCTATACGATTGAAAATGTTTTGTTCATTCATGATTGTAATTTGGAATGTTCTTATTTCCGCTGCTCATGGAAATCTCGGATTCGATTTTTCATTGATACCCTAAATCTTGTGGGTTCTGTACTTTATAATTGTAATGTACAAACTTTTTATTCGACATTTAGTAGAATTTACCCACAAATCAATAAACTAACATCCAAGGTTATCTTTTGTAGCTTAAACATGTATATAGAGACATATAGGTGGATTATGTTTAAATGATAACCTTAATGGTCTGTAGTAGATGGATAAGGATGGGTACCTTATCCTGGCGACACTACGAATACAACCCATTTTGTAGATGTTACAATTGTTGTAAAGTGCTAATAATGATCTGATCCTGATCATTCATGTGGAGACATGTAAGCGGGGGTATTCTATACAAAGGGGTCTGTATAAGACCAAACTACAAAATGACTAGTCTCATTATATAACACCGTTCGTAATAGAGACTTACATTTCACCAAGATAACCACAGGTGACATGACCTGAATCCTTAGTGAATTATGAACTCCTGCCTATGAAGATGATCCTTTGACTTGTAAGAGTGAGAGTGGCCAAATCGCCGACTCAATAAGCCTACCATTTTTGGGATTTGTCTGATTGGGGAGTTGGGAACATAACTTCTCAAGACAGAATTCACTCCTTCCCTAACGTCTGGATAAATAGATAAATTGCCCTCTTAAGGCTAGTTACGAGGCTTGAATAATGTGGTGCCACGTCCTTTCTTGGCCCGAGAAGAGTTTGATCATAGTTGGACTATGACTTATTGATCACTAGAATGATCAGTGGTACTGAAGACGTTAGATGTAACTACAGGGACAAAACAATAATTTTGGCCCAGCTGTACTTACGAGCAATTAGTGAAGGGTCATCGTACTGTTAACTAGTTATATCCAATAGACACAAAAATATATCTGTAGTGCGAAAAGTGCAGCTATCGGTCTTTAGTGGAGTGACCGACAGTTAATGGATATTGAATAATTTAATTAAAGGAGTCTGATTAATTATTCAAGTACCATTGGAGCTTCAATCTACAGGTTCATAAGGCCCCCCTGTAGCTCAACAGGGATTAATGAGAAATAATTTTGGATTAATTTGAAATGTTCAAATTAATTGAGGGAATTAATTATATGTGATATAATTAATATAATGTATTTGATACATTATAATAT
The DNA here is from genome assembly GCF_009727055.1 of Benincasa hispida. Taxonomy (NCBI): domain Eukaryota; kingdom Viridiplantae; phylum Streptophyta; class Magnoliopsida; order Cucurbitales; family Cucurbitaceae; genus Benincasa; species Benincasa hispida. The sequence continues at coordinate 3,710,105 of NC_052353.1, forward strand.
ACAATTTATTTTAGAGAAAATAAATATTTGAATATGATTCAAATATTAATTATATGGATGAGATTCATAAAATTAAATTTAGTATAAATGTGATTTATATTAAATACTATGTGCGTATTAGAGAAATAAAAACTATAGGTTATGTGTTATATACGATATAACATAATATATATATTATATGATAAGTTAGTTATCATATAAATATATATATTATTTTTATTATATTTGTTAATAATTAAAAAATTAATTTTGAATTTAATTTTGGGGGGAATTATAACTCCCTCCCCTCATTTCTCTCGATGAAAGACCGTGTGATGATGGACAAAATCTTCTGGATCGTCTTCTTCTTCACAAAGAAGGCAGAAGCTGTAATGGTTTTTTGTCCTAAGAAATTTCTTTCTAAAAAAAATTCTTCAATCCCTCTTCCCAAAATCACAAAGCCCACACCTCTTGTGATTCTCAACCACTACAGAGAATACAAAGGTCTCACTTGTAGTGGTGGCCATTTTGGATCGTGATTGTTCGTAATCGAAGAGGAGGCTTTCATGAAGAAGTTTTTGGTTTCTTCAAAGGTAGTAATTCCTAACCCTTCTTCTTCCTCTAATTTACTACATGATGTAAATTCTTCATTAATGCATAATTGTATGTACTGTAATTTATTATTCCATAAAAACAAAATTTGAGACGATCCCCTCTTCTGCTACAGAATTTCATAGTTGCTTCAGTAGGAAGCTTAGTTCTCGTGAGCAATGGTCTAGCAATTAACTGCAAACGTTTTATGAATGATTCTGCTAAACCATTTTTTGTATGAACATAACCTACAGGATGTTCAATACTTATCCCAATTAACATACAATAATTATCAAAAGCTTGGGATATACACCAACATTATTAAGATGAATGGTCTTAATTGTATAATCAGGAAATTGTGCTCTTACTTAATTATTTGAGCAAGTAATCTTACAAATGCAAGATTTCGACCTGATAATAAACATACATGTGACCATATGTTGGATGCATCTATTAATAGCATAAAATATATAAATGGTCCACATATATCAGCATGAATTCATTCTAAAAATGTAGGTGATTCAATCCCCACTTTGACTGCTGATGATCTAATGATCAATTTGCCTTGAGATCAAGCATCACATGATAATTCATTAGATTGAAGAATCTTTTGGCTCTTCAATGGATGTTGATTTGAATGCTCAATAATTCTCCTCATCATTATAGATCTTGGTTGACCTAATCGGTCATGCCAAATTGTAAATATGTTGGATTCATGAATTTCAAGTTCATTGTTGCATATATTTCAATTACTCATATATGAGTATAATATAACCCAAAAGATAAAACAGACAACTCTTCTAGTTTACGTTTTTTATATGAGACAGTAGATATGATATAAAGATACTTCATATTATTCTTTCTATCAGCCTCAATATGACAACTATTGCAACGTATATCTTTAAAACTAAGTAGATTTCTCTTTGATTGATTACAGAACAATGCATTGCCAATTCTAAATTTTGTTTCTCTATGCAAAATAAAATTTACTTTTCCTAACCCTTCAATTAGGTTTGTAGAACCTGATATTATATTGAATTGTGCTTCCAGCATTGTCAGTTTGAAAAAATATTTTATACTGATAAGTATTGTATGTGTAGTTGCACAGTCTACCAATAGATCTTCTTTACTCATTTTTCAGTCATCCAGCATATGAAAATGATCCAAGTTTCTTCATTAAAAGAAAATAACTACAATAAGAAAAACAACATTTCGAGTATACAAAGGTTAATATCTACTAAGAAGAAAAAAGGTGTTGCAGTTAGCATTCAATAAGCAAAAGCAAAAACACTCAAACTACATTAATTTAAGCTAACAAGCATGCAAGGTTAAAGCAAAATAATAGAGTTTCTGAAATGACCTTTGAAGAACTTTTCAAATCAACAACTTCTTTGCTTGAATCTCCTCTCTTTTGGCTTGGAGACTACCAGAAGATCTTTTCTACTATCCTCTTGGCTCTTACATTAGATTGTGTGGGATTCAAAATGAGATTGTATTTAGAGAATTTTAGAGAATTCAATGGGTTCTTAAGTCAAAAGCATGAAAAGACCGATTTTTCTGGTTTTTTTCAATTGCATGACCAAATTTCAACAGATTGATTTTTTTTTTTCAATTTCAACATGCAATCAAATTGTATGTTTACTTGACACCAAACCACACTCAAATTAGTGAAATTTTAGGTGGATTAAGTGGGAAAATCCCACTTAATCACAATTTTCCTGTATTTATCAATTTTCAATTTTAATTTATTTTTCAAAAATCAAATTAAAATTAAAACAAAATTGATTTAAATATTTGAATTTTCATAAAATTCAAAATTTTCAATTTTAGATAAAATTAATTCAAATAATTAATTTTAAGTAAAATTCATTTTAAATAATTCATTTTAAGTAAAATTCATTTTAAATAATTAATTAATTAAAATAATTTAATATCTAATATTAAATTATTAAACCACCAATTCCTAACATGCATCTTTATTCATGCATTTAATATTTAAATCATATTTAAATATTTTTCAACTCTTCAATTTTGTTTAATTCGATAATTAAACGTTCAATTATATTGTATATAATTAACAATTCCCTTGAATCGAATTTGAACGTTTCAAAATTTTCTCATCACACTATTTTAAGGTTTAGTCTGTTTATAAGCTAATAGGGGGACCTAATGAACCTATAGATCATGAGCTTCAATGATTTGAGATTAATTGGCTAAACTCTTTTAACCAAATTAACTAACATTCGTTAACTACCTGGTCACTCCACTAAAGCCTGAAAATTGCACTTTCTTCACTGTAGATATATTTCTATCCATCTTATTTAATCATGATCAGTAAGTCGATCATTCATAGGTTGTTCATATTTACAGCCAGGTCAAAACACCAAAATTACCGTTTTACCCTGTAATACATCTTGCTTCTTAAGTCTTCACTGATCCACTAATGAACAATTGGTTTATGGTCCTACCAATAAACTAAGTCTCACTCAATTATAGAGAGGGCGAGGTCCCTTGTTCAAGACTAAGAATGAATACTTAAGGGAATAACCTATCTACTATTCTTGAAAACGGGTAGGAGTGAATTCCATCTTCTAGGACCAATGTCCCCAGCTATCTACCCGGTCTTATCCTTAAAATGTGAGGCTTATTGAGCGACGATGTTGAGTCACTCTCACCATTGAAGATTAAAGGATAATCCCAAATAAACAGGACTTCATAGTTAGCTCAAGATTGAGATCGAGTTATCTTAGGTCATCGAGTTGAAATAGTCAGTTTTAACAGTAAATGGTATTGTAAAGTAAAGTCACTATTTCTTGATCCAGTCTTACACAAAAATCTTTTGCATAGGATAGCGGCACTCACATGTCTTCACATAAATAATTTTGGGATCATATCGTTTGTATCAAATACAAAGCGGACCACATTCATAATGTCCCCAAGATAAGGTACTTATCCTGAAGTATAATGCCAAAATTGAAAAATATCCATATCAGCACCCATTTTATACAACCTACGAAAAATATCTATCATGCTTAAATTAACGTAAATTGAGTGCTTAAATCATACTCTCATACCAATTGTTGGAGTTAACATTCAATAAGCAGAAGCAATCAAGTTCATTAAGCACTCTAACTACATTAATTTAAGCTAACAAGCATGAAAGGTTTAGGAAAAAATAATAGAGTTTCTGAAATTACTTTTTGAAGAACTCGCTAAATCAACAACTTCTTTACTTGAATCTCCTCTCCTTTGGCTTAAAGACCACCACAAGATCTTCCCTACTATCCTCTTGGCCCTTAGATTGGATTGTGGGATTCAAAATGAGATTATATTTAGAGAATTTTGGAGAATACAATGGGTCTTTGAGTCAAGAGCATGAAAAATCGATTTTTCTGATTTTTTTTTAATTGCATGATCAAATTTTAACTGATTGAAATTTATTTTTATTCAATTTCAGTATGCAATCAAATTACATGTTTACTTGACACCAAACCAGACTCAAATTAATTGAATTTTAGATGGATTAAGTGGGAAAAACTCACTTAATCAAAAATTTCTTTTGTTTATCAATTTTTAGTTTTAATTTAATTTTCAAAAATCAAATTAAAATTAAAACATAATTGATTTAAATATTTGAATTTTCATAAAACTAATTTTTTTCAATTTTAAATTAAATTAATTCAAGTAATTAATTTTAAATAAAATTCATTTTAAATAATTAATTAAACAATTTAATTAATTAAAATAATTTAATATCTAATATTAAATTATTAAACCACCAATTCCTAACATGAATCTTTATTCATGTACATAATATTTAAATCATGTTTAAATACTTTTCAACTCTCCAATTTCGTTTAGTTCGATAGTTTAACGTTTAATTATATCGTATATAATTATCAATTCCCTTGAATCGAATTTAAATGTTTCAAAATTTTTTCATCACATTATTCTAAGGTTTAGTCCATTTATGAGCTTGTAAGAGGACCTAATGGACCTACAGATCATGAGCTCCAACGATTCGAAATTAATTGGTTAAACCCTTTTAACCAAATTAACCAACATTCGTTAACTACCGGGTCACTTCACTAAAGCCCAATAGTTGCACTCTCCTCATTGTAGATTTATTTCTGTCCATCTGACATAACCATGATCAGTAAGTCGATCATTCACAGGTTGTTTGTATTTACAACGAATCAAAATTACCGTTTTACCCTTGTAATACATCTTGCTTGTTAAGTCTTCACTGATCCATTAATGAACAATTAGTTTATGGTCCTATCAATAAACCGAATCTCTCTCAGTCAAAGAGAGGATGAGGTTGTTTGTTCAAGACTATGAGTCAGTATTTAAGGGAACAACCTATCTACAATCCCTGAAAACGGGTAGGAGTGGATTCTATCTTGCAAGACTATGTCCCCAGCTATCTACCCAGTTTTACCCCTAAAATGGGAGGCTTATTGAGCGGCGATGTTAAAGGATTATCTCAAATAAATAGGATTTCATAGTTAGCTTAAGATTAAGATCTTGTTACCTTACGTCATCAAGTTGAAATAGTTAGTTTTAACAGTAAATTGTGTTATAAAGAAAAGTGACTATTTTGCGGTCCAGTCTTATGCAAATATCTTTTGCATAGGATGCCCACACTCGCATGTCTCCACATGAGCGATTTCGAGATCACATCACTTGTATCAAATACAAAGCAGATCGTATTCGTAGTGTCCCCAAAATAAGGTACTCATCCTTCTCCTCATACTTATAGACTCGAACTTGATCTCTCTTTTATGTCTCTACATAAAGTTTAAGTATTCATGCTATAGCCAGGGATTCGTTAATTTAGTGGATTTAGGCTTTACAAGTGCAATTTACATGTTCAATAACAGCTTTATTGAATATACCTTAATAACAGCTTTATTGCAAATAGAATATGTCTAAAGATTACGAACTGTGACTTTTAGGACATATAACCCAAAAAAAATATGAAGATGAATAAAAAAAAAACAATATTAAGCCTAGATATTTTCAAAGTCAAATGAAACACTTAATGTTCCATTAATTCTGCTAATTTTCTCTTTAGGAAATTCAAAAAAGTCCGCCACATCCAAATTTATCATATGGAATGGGTCAAATATGTCATTATCCTAGTATGTAAAATTTGCTTCTACATTTTTCTCTTTTTCCTTCAAGGATGCTTGATAGAGATCAACTAAGAGTTTTGACATACAACAGGAATGTGACTAATGCCCAATCATTCTACATCGGGAGCATTTATTTCAACACTTTGTGAACTCTTATCTTGTGGAGCTTTTCTTCTGTGATCATCATTTTGTGTGGTTATTTTGAAATTTTAATGATTAGAATGACCACCATGAAAATAAAATTATTTCTTTCTCTGCCACGATCACGACCTTGACCACAACCACGACCTCGACCACAATTATTATTAAAATTCACAATATTCACTTCAGGGAATGGTGTCGTTTTGGTTGGTCAAGATTCATGATTTTTCATCAATAACTCGTTATTTTGTTCGGCCACAAGAAGACATGAAATTAGTTCAGAATATTGTTTAAAACATTTATCTTAATATTGCTGCTGTAGGAGCATCTTCGAGACATGAAATGCAGAAAATGTCTTTTCTAACATATCAGCATCTGTAATTTTCTTTCCGCATAACAATAGTTTTGAACTTATTTTAAATAATTTGGAGTTGTAATCACTTATTGTTTTGAAATCTTATAGCCTCAAGTGCATCAACTCATAACGAGTTTTAAGAAGAATAATTATTTTTTTATGATCATAACTCTCTTTTAAATTCTTCCACAAGATATGGGGATCTTTTATTATAAGATACTCCATTTTCAACTCCTCCTATTTTCAGTTCCTCGTGGAAATGATGACGAAGTAAAATCATAGTTTTTTCTTTGTTCGAATGGATGTCGTATTTTCTTCTTTAATAATCTCTCCAAGATTCATAACATCCAGGTGAATTTCGGCATCAATCATCCATGACAAATAATTATTGTCGTTAAGAGATTTGTTATGGCAACACTATCATAAATACTGTATTTATATTATAAATTTAATTGATATTAAATATGCAAAATAACTTTAAATTTATTAATTATAACGAAGAGGGAAAGCTGACATATCTTTAGGAACTACCTTTAGCGAGGAAAATGATAGGAGCTCGTACTGATAACATGTTGTGAATTTGAGGAGCACAATGGCGCACAACGAGAATATGGAGAAAATATAATATAATAATAATATATAATATAATATATAAATAAATAAAATAAATAAATATCAAAAAGTAAATAAAATAACAAAGAATGGATTTCTCCACTTTCTTCCAATCTTTTGGGATTGATCACAAATATCTCTGCATCTTTCAAAACTCACAAAATGCCACTATTTATAAGTAATTTGGCAAGTAAGAAGCCGATGAATTACATCGACACTAATAGTATAAACACAAGGACAACACATGGGGTAATAGATAAGTGACACATGACCAATGGACACTAATAATGAACATCTATATGACACCTAATTTACATATTTATAATAAAAAGAAGAAAGAACTGACACTTATTATTCAAAATTTGAAATAAATTTGCTCACTTTTATCTTTTTTTCCCTGAAAAGTTGCTCACTTTCATGATAATATTTTAAAATTTTTAATTTTAAAATGATAATTTTATCCATTAAAATCAATACTAAGAAATTAAAATTTTATATAAAATACAAAGTACCTTAAAAATGTGAGAGTGATTCTTGAAGTATAAATTTTGACCAATCACAATCCGCTAGGTAATTTTTCGATTTAATGACGAAGTTACAAATGATCAAATTTGTGGATTAATTAAAGTTAACATGTGTCTCAAATTGAAATTGAAGACAAAAGTTTGATGATACCATGTGTTTTGATCGTGATTATTGAATCGAATAAGCTAATATATCCAATTTGGTATTAATATTTGGGGTCTAGGTTTAATGGGCCGAAAATAGGCTTAATTTGGCCCAACTAATGTCAACTAAGCTTAAAATCTTATTAGTTGAGTCCAAAGCAAAAAGTCAATTATACAGGTGGATCCAATTTACAAAATAATCTAGTATATGAGATCAATATGTCAAGCTCCAACGTACAAGATCAACAAAACCAACTTGGCTCAGGAATAAGCGACTCAACTCTCAAGTCAAATATATATGTAAAAGAGAGAGAATCAACAGATAAATACTAGAGATTGTATCACACTTGCATACATAAATCAATAAAATTCAAGTTCATTCCACTTATCAAATTTCTTTGTTAATATATATATTCTCGAACTTTGTATTATATCTCTACTCACATATTTCTTCTTGAACGATTTAAATAAAATCATTTATAATAATTATAAAGTGGGTCTATCCATAGCCTCATCAAGATAAGTTATCTAACTTTATCCATAGATTATAAACATTTTAGGATATTTCTTGAACATGATCCACATGTATGAGAACAACATATTGTTCAAAATCACATTAATAACCTTGGATATTTACTATAATCACTAAAAGAAAAATCGCCTTTCTTGACATTTGCAATTTTAAATACTTGACATTTTTATGAAAGAAATGTCAAGAAATAGGTGATTTTAAAGAACAGACGTCAAGAATTGATTTTAAAAAGTGGGGCTTGTGCATTTTTCCTGGAAAATATAGTACTTGACATTTTAAAAATGTCAAGTTCAATTAATGGATTTTTGACGTTTTAAAAACGTTAAGAATTGTAAAATATATAGGGTAGCATTGCAACTCTAAAAAGTGGCATTGCAACGCTATGTATTTTGACGGAAAAATGAAAACCATGTGCGTCTCACGCACGTAGCATTGCAACGTTCTCAATAGCATTATAATGTGTTCGCTTGCTATCGTGAGATGCTTTAGGAGTATATAACGTGAAATAGATTGGAAGAATAAAGTCTAAGTGTTGCATTCTGCCTTGATGCATTTAAATGAATGCAACGCATTGGGGCATTAGTATTATGCACAGAAGGCACATAACCCCTTATAATAACGTTCAAGTTTTCCTAGATTAAACCCAAGTATAAATCTAATCTAGGTTCCTGGCAAGTCCAGGGTCGATCACCGGGATTCAGTTTCACTAACACAGATCATGCGTTGTACATGCAGCAGGAGGTTTTTCCTAAATGAATGTGAAAGATGTATTATTTACACTAACATGCTATGCCTGTGCAAGATAATACAAAAGAATTGAGTGGAAAATGAAGGATCATGTGAAAATGGAATTTAAGTAGGTGGACGCGCCGGTTAAAGATAATTGCACACAACTGATGTAATGTGGATGAAATAGGATGGGTTGCTTATCTTTCTGTTCATAAGTTAGACATCATTCAACACTTCTCAATGCGAATAACATACAAGCCTATCTCTAGGGTGCATGTGTCTAACTTAGAATGCAAGAAACACCAATAAGTCTATCTCTAGTTGTACTAGGCGTTCGTTCTACTTAATACAGCTTAGCTATTCTTTCGAACAACTAAGTAAAGAAGCTTTCATCAAGTTGTCAAGTTGGTTTAGGCGTTGGAACAGAATTATGCATGAAGTATTAATGCTTTCAACATAAACAGAAGATAAAAAATATCAAAAGTGATGATCAAATATATGAATTTTATAAAGGATCAATGAGTCTTTACAAAGAACTATATTCAATCAAAATGAAATGGGAATGATATTAAGAGAAAAACTAAGTCAAGCAAAAGAATACAATCTCTTGTAGTTCTTTGGCTCAATCTTGTTGTGTACAATCACTTTAAAGAGCTGATGACAGAGTATCTTTCTCAAGAATAACTTTCTCCACTCCCTAGGCGGCGGTGGTGGTGGTTCTCAACTCATTTGATCGTCTTACACCTCGGCACGACTTGTACAAACTAAAACTAAGTCTACAAATTTACAGAGAGTATGGAGCTTCTCATTCTCCGAACTCCTAATTCTGGAAGGTCTTCAAGTATTTATAGGCGTTGGTCTCGTCCACTTGGAGGATAGGCTGCATTTAAGTCCATGCCCTGGTTAGCATTAAACTCCATGTCCTGGTTGGCCGGCTGACCTCTGGAAGCTTTTCAGACGGCGCCTACTGCTGGAAGCTTTTCAGATGCCGCCTATTGCAGGTGCCCATGCTTGCTAGTGGTGATGTGACACAATCAGCCTGGAGTAATGAATCTTCTATTCGTTGAATTTCCTCCGATGCATGGCTTTAGCGCGTTTCCTGCGGCACTTGTCTAATGTGTTATTGTTAGTTCTTGCGTTGAAATCCTGAAAAGTAGTGTGTTAGCGCCACGATTTTTAGTGATAAACTTCTTTTACATGAAATTGTTATTGTTTAAGTAAATCCATGCATTTCTATTAAAAATGAGGAGATTTTATCATTAAAAACCCTAATTGTTTTAACTTAAGAGCAAAGATAACTTGTATTTTTACAAGTTATCAACCACCCCCAAATTTGAACAATGCTTGTCTTCAAGCATTCAAAAATAATTCTTTGCTATCTCCTCTGCCTTAGATGTGCAAATTTCATCTCTCATCATATTAGTCTCAAAGCTGAAATAAGAGTTGAGAAAAATATAATTTAGATTGACGCTTTTCTTAAAAGGACTAATATCTAGTTTCCGATGCGGTAGGCTTCTCATCACAACTCCTTTCATTTCTCAAAACATTTCAATCTTTTCTTAACCAGCAATGTGTTAGGTGCTATTTCTTTTGAAAAACAAATGCTGGATAAAAAGAAAACAATTGTGTACTTGTTTACCCATGCGTTGCTTCAGGTATCTCACTTTCGTTTTGGCTTGCCCCCACGGGTGTCATGCGAGCATCCAACTACGGGTGAGAACCATTTACAACTAAACTCATATCTAATATTCATTCCTTTTTCAAAGTATAGTTTTTTTTTCTTCTATGCTATGCCTGTGTAAGATAATACAAAAAAGTTGAGTGGAAAATGAAGGATCATGTGAAAATAGAATTTAAGTAGGTGGACGCGCCGGTTAAAGATAATTGCACACAACTAATGTAATGTGGATGAAATGGGATAGGTTGCTTATCTTTCTGTTCATGCGTTAGACATCATTCAACACTTCTCAATTCGAATAACATACAAGCCTATCTCTAGGGTGCATGCATCTAACTTAGAATGCAAGAAACACCAGTAAGTCTATCTCTAGCTGTACTAGGCGTTCTAGTTAATGCGGCTTAGCTATTCTTTCGAACAACTAAGTAAAGAAGCTTTCACTTAGTTGTCAAGTTGGTTTAGGCGTTGGAACAGAATTATGCATGAAGTACTAATGTTTTCAACATAACAAAGATAAAAATACAAAAGTGATGATCAAATATATGAATTTTATAAAGGATCAATGAGTCTTTACAAAGAACTATATTCAATCAAAATGAAATGGGAATGATATTAAGAGAAAAACTAAGTCAAGCAAAAGAATACAATCTCTTGTAGTTCTTTGGCTCAATCTTGTTGTGTACAATCACTTTAAAGAGCGAGGACAGAGTATCTTTCTCAAGAATAACTTTCTCCACTCCCTGGCCGGCAGTGGTGGTGGTTCTCAAGCTCTTTCAATTGTCCTAACACTCGGCACGGTTTTGTACAAACTAAAACTAAGTCTACTCAAATTTACAGAGAGTATGGAGCTTCTCATTCTCCGAACTCCTAATTCTGGAGGTTTCAAGTATTTATAGGCGTTGATCTCGTTCACTTGGAGGATGGGCTGCATTTAAGTCCATGCCTTGGTCAGCATTAAACTTCATGTCCTGGTTGGCCGCCTGAACTCTGGAAGCTTTTCAGACGCCACCTGCTGATGGAAGCTTTTCAAACACCGCCTATTGCAGGTGCCCATGCTTGCTAGTGGTGATGTGACACAATCAACCTAAAACAATGAATCTTCTATGCGTTGAATTTCCTCCGACGCATGGCTTTAGTGCGTTTCCCGCGGCACTTGTCTAATGCGTTATTGTTAGTTCTTGCGTTGAAATCTTGCAAAGTAGTGCGTTAGCGCTGCGATTTTTATTGATAACTTCTTTTACATGAAATTGTTATTGTTTAAGTAAATCCATGCATTTCTATTAAAAATGAGGAGAGTTTATCATTAAAAACCCAAATTGTTCTAACTTAAGAGCAAAGATAACTTGTATTTTTACAAGTTATCATAACGCTACGGGTTTTGACGGAAAAATTGTGCACCTCTTGAAAACGTTACAACGCTCTTTTAGTAGCATCGTGACGCTATCAGACAAATTTAAAAGAAATTCCAACAGCCGATTTGCCGTCTATGCAATTGATTTTTTTGCGCAATACACTCGAAATCTTCTTGGTTTTTCACTTCCCTTTGATGCATCTTTGTTATTCAAGAGATTCTTCATTGAGGTAAGTAGATTTGAGGCATGAACTTTGAAAGTTAGGGCTTAATTTTGATTTTCTTGTTTAGATTAGGTTTAATTCTTGATTTTCTTGGTTTGATTAGGTTTAATCTTGATTTTCTTATTTAGATTAGCTTAATCTTGTTTAGATTAGGTTTAATTCTTGATTTTCTTGGTTTGAGGCATGAAGTTTCAAAGTTAGGGCTTGATTTTCTTGATTTGAGGCATGAACTTTCAAAGTTAGAGCTTGATTTTTTTGGTTTGAGGCTTGAACTTTCAAAGTTAAGGTTTAATCTCTCATGTATATTCTTGAATCTCATAATAAACTCTTGTTTCATATTGTTCTTGAATGAGATTGAATTTTAGAGAACTTGTCATAGTTTGCCAAAGTTAGGGCTTTAATTTTAGAGAACTTGCCACTTTTCTTTAATTAAATGCTTGCCAAAGTTAGATATGCTAATGTGTCTGATTTGTTAGGGCTTTATGAACTAAGTAATGTTTTGCCAAACTTGGGTTCAATTTTTAGTTATTGGAATTAATATATGTTTTGCACATTAGAGCATGTGCACATCTTCGATTCAATTTTTTTAGATGTGTTTGTCTTTGTTCTCTAATTTTCCTTGAGGTTCTCTGATTTGTCTTACTTTCTTGAGGTTAGAATGTTGTAGAGCTAGAAACAAGTTATATGTATTGGAAACTTGTTTGTTTTCCACAACTTGTTTTTTGAAGTTGATCATTGTTTATCATCTTTTCTTACTATATTTACAATCATGGATAAATCATTGATGCACAAGAGTCGGTTATCCAAAGATTATGAAATGGGTGTGCAAAACTTCTTAAAATTTGGATTTTCTAATACAAATAGATCCTATATTCATTGTCCTTGTTTGAAATGTAGGAATTGTGAAAAGCATAGTAGCAAGGATATTAGAGATCATTTATATGTCAATAGGATTGATGAAAGTTATAAAATTTGGTTTTCGGCATGGGGAAAAACCTCTTAACTCATTATTTTGTGGAGAATCTTCTAAGTTTGACACCCATATGTATGAAGAGATTGATGTTGGAAGTTTAAAAGAAATGGTTCAAGTTGCTCACGAGGAATATTCAAGAGATCCGAATGGATTTGAGAAGTTGCTTATTGATGCTGAAAAATAATTATACGAAGAGTGCAAAAAATACACTAAGTTGTCTACATTAGTCAAATTGTATAATTTAAAAGTTAGATATGGATGGAGCGATACTAGTTTTTCAGAACTACTCAAAACCTTAAAGGAAATTTTGTCCATTAGCAATGAGCTCCCAAATTCAATGTATGAAGCAAAGAAAACTTTAGGTGCACTAGGAATGGAATATGAGAAGATTCATGCATGCGCTAATGATTGTTGTTTGTATATAAAAGAATATGCAAATGCAATTGAATGTCCTGAATGTGGTGAATCAAGGTGGAAAAAGGGGAAGGATACATAATATGGGGAAAAACAAATACCTTCAAAAGTGATATGGTACTTTCCACCAATTCCACGATTCAAAAGGTATTAGAAGTATTGATTGTGCTAAAAACTTGACTTGGCACGTTGATGAAAGAATTGTAGATGGTAAATTACAACACCCAGCAGACTCTCCGGCTTGGAAGTTTGTGGACTCTAAATGGCCAGACTTTGGTTATAAACCTAGGAATCTTCATTTAGCATTGTCAACCGATGGAGTAAATCCATATGGTGAAATGAGTTTTAAATATCCACATGGTGAAATGAGTTCTAAATATAGTTGTTGGCATGTAGTGATGGTTATTTATAATCTTCCACCATGGTTGTGTATGAAAAGAAAATACATGATGCTATCAATATTGATTTCGGGTCCGAAACAACTAGGGGATGACATTGCCACATACTTAGCACCACTAATTGAAGATTTAAAACTTTTATGGGAAAGTGGTGTTGAATGTTATGATGTTTATCGAGAAGAACTATTCAACTTACGGTCAGTTTTGTTGTGGACAATCAACGATTTTCTTGCATATGGTAACCTAAGTGGATGTTGTGTGAAAGGGTATAAGGTGTGTCCAATTTGTGGAGATAATACGACTTCTATAAGATTGAAATATGGAAAAAAAATGGCATACCTTGGACATAACTCTCAGGAAGTTAAAACTTGAAACTTGTGTAATAGACTGATGGTCTCAGAAGCAAACCAATTAGTTCTTCCTCTTTTTAATCCTAGGTGAGTTAAAACATGTTTTGTCTTTATCAATTTCCATTAGCAATAAAAATACCAATTATATTTTATTAACTAGTGGTCATTGGGCATTACTTGCTATAAATGCATACGATGATACTGTGTATTATCTAGACTCAATAAGGATGACATCACAGGTAGATATAGGATATATAACTGACACGTAAGTTAACCTTTTTCATTTGTAACGTTTGTTTTAAAGTGTACTTTATTTTAGAATAATTTGTTGTTATTTCTTGACAAATAGGGAAATTACGATGTTTCAATCTCAAAAGAATATTAAAAAAAGCTAGAAGCAAATCTTATGGATAACAGTAAAGGAAAGTACAAATTAACAATGACTACTTATTCATCATATTAATTAGACATCTAGTGCGTAAGGATTACTTCATTCTTATTTACTGATTTTTTCTCTGTAGTGACCTCTACAAGTTGGGAGCATCGAATGTGGATACTACGTCATGAGGTATACGAGGGATATTGTGACCAAAAGAAGTGTTTTCATCTTAGATTTAGTATGTTATCGTTATTTTGAAATTTCAAATAGCATAGAGAAAAATAGAATCCATCATAATATTCGGCTTTTATGTTTTGGACTAATACATATGTGGGTAGATAGATAGTTTTATTAATAGAAGTTTTGGAAATATACTTTTTGAAACTGTTCATATTGGGTTGATAGTTAGAATTATATTCATTATATTGTTTTGAAGTGTTCGTATGAGTTATCTGTTAGAATTATGTTCCTTAGGTTGTATATATTGATAATGTTAAAGAAGTTAAGTTTTCACAAAGAGATATTGGTGGTTTTTTTGTTCATATATAAGTTTGTCAATGCCTATATATTGTTTATTTGATTGATGGATGTATGTCATATATATACCAAATGTAGTTGTTGAATAAAAAACAGGAGCAATTATAGGTAAAAACATCAACATTGTAGATTTTTCTAGAGAAATCAAGTGTTTTGTGATGCAAATCTTACTAAAAGGAGAAAATTTAGTTAAACAAAATCAAACATGTTTCTGACCTTAATTTGTAAATTATACTTGATTTGTTGATATTCGAATATCTTTTTTTAGTTTTATTGTGTTTTTTGAAGTTATTTTAGGGCTAGAAGGTGACCTAGAAGTTTTGCCAATTGTTGTGTCGAACTTCCCCCATCGACTTCATTTATTGACTTTTTTGGTTGACTTTGTGGGTTTGATTTTTCTTTTGGATTGCTTACTAATCAAGCCAACATGCCTCTAGAAGAGGATTAACCAAGAAAAATTAGCCTATAAATGTTAGAAAGTGAACCTTTTCCGAAAAACTTGTTGCGAAATCGACAATTAAAGAACACAAAAAAAGGAACATAGAGTAGGGAAGATCGACACACTGATATACATGGTTCATTAACAGTGTGTTAGCTACGTCCACGGGCAGAGGGAGAACAATATTATTTCGAGAGAATGTTTTCAGAATTACATCAAGAACGGTGCCTCTAGGTTAGAGAGTTTATATATCACACTGCTCTAGACCCCCGTACTAGGTTGTTCGAAGTGCCAGCAAACAGATTCAAGGAATTTCAACAAATCTNACTAGGTTGTTCGAAGTGCCAGCAAACAGATTCAAGGAATTTCAACAAATCTCCACCTTGACTTGAATTCTCGTCCAGATAACAGATGTACCAAATGCAACATAAATCAATATCGCTAGACGTACCCAGACTTCTCCCTCATGCCTCAAAGTGTCCAAAAAAGGGGACCATTAACAATTCAAAACATTCAGCAAGTCCAAACAATGTTGGAATTTGCCTTGTGGAACCGGTTTGGTGAACATATCAGCAGGGTTATCAGTAGTACCAATTTTCATCACTTTAACTCTCTACTCACCTCTTAAGAAGTGATATCTTACATCTATCTACTTAGTTCTCTCTTGATGAACTTGATCCTTGGCTAGGCATATTGCACTCAAACTATCACAATATATAATAGCTTGGTCATGATGCAAACCCTCTTTAGCAGCTTCTGTCAAGGTTATGTACTCTGCTTCAGTAGTAGACAAAGTAACTATAGGCTGTAAGGTTGCCTTCCAACTAACAACAAAACCACCCAGAGTGAACACATAGCCAGTCATAAACCTTCTACTATCAACATCTCCAGCATAGTCAAAATCAGAATAACCAGTCACCAAACACTCTGTGCAACTCCCATAAACAAGACCAACATCAGATGTACCTCTAAGATAACGAAAAATCCTCTTAACGGCTTGTCAATGCTCCTTCCCAGGTTGACCCATGAACTTGCTGACAACATTAACAGCATGGGCAAGATCAGGCCTAGTACAGACCATAGCATACATCAAACTTCTCACTACACTAGCATAAGGAACTCGAGACATGTACTCTTTCTCAGCTTTAGACTGTGGTGAAAACTCAGATGACAAACGAGCATTTACAACACTAGGAGTATCTATAGGCTTAGCTGATGACACACCAAACCTGGACAATATTTTCTGAATATATCCTTTCTGTGACAAGAAGAGCTTATTCTTACCTTTGTCCCTATAAATCTCTATACCCAAAATTTTCTGAGCAGCACCCAAATCCTTCATATCAAACTCAGCACTAAGAAGGTTCTTCAATTTCAGAATATTAAATTTGGACTTTGCAGCTATGAGCATATCATCTACATATAAAAGTAGATAAATCATCGAACCATCATCAACTTTGTTGTGATATACACAACAATCATATGGACTCCTGTTATAGCCAAGTCCAATCATATAGCTGTCAAATCGTTTGTACCACTGCCTTGGAGACTGCTTTAACCCATACAAAGATTTTCTTCAACTTGCAAACATAATCTTCTTTACCTGGACACTGGAACCCATCTGGTTGGGTCATATAAATCTCTTCCTCCAACTCTCCATGTAAGAAAGTTGTCTTCACATCTAGTTATTCAAGTTCCAAATTCTGATGTGCTACTATAGCTAGTAACACCCTGATAGAAGTATGTCTGACTACTGGTGAGAAGATCTCATTATAATCAACTCCTTCCCTTTGTGTGAACCCTCTAGCAACAACTCGAGCTTTATATTTAATGCCATCTGAAGGTGATATTCCCTCCTTTTTCTTGAAGACCCATTTACATGTGACAATTTTTCTCTCCTTTGGTCGTTTAACTAATTCCCAAGTCTGATTTTTGTCAAGAGATTCCATTTCATCCCCCATAGCAGCAAGCCATTTAGCAAACTCACCACATGACACAGCTTCTCTATAGGTGAACGACTCATGAGGATCCGCCTCTTAAGCAACCTGCAATGCAAAAGTAACCATATCTTCAAAACCATACCTCACAGGAGGTCCAACACCAACTCTTCTAGTTCTATCACGAGCTATACTCGGTTGATCTACTCGTGATCTAGAATTCTCAATCAACTTCTGAACCTCGGCTCGCTGATCCTGGACGCGCCGCCCTCGAACACCCACCAAGGCACGCTGCCCCTGGACCCCGGCTCGCTGACCGGGCAAGAATGCGCATATTCTAAAAAATCACAAGCAAATTTCTTGACATTTTTTAAATGTCAAGTTCACAAAATTTCTTGACGTTTTTTCCTTGTCAAGAATGCCCATATTCTTGACATTTCAAAAATATTAAGTGTCTGTGTTTCTTGAATTTTTTAAATGTCAAGGTCACAAAATTTCTTGACTTTTTTCCTTGTCAAGAATGCTCATATTCTTGACATTTTAAACATGTCAAGTGTCTGTGTTTCTTGACGTTTTTTAAATGTTAAGTGTCACTTTTCTTGACGTTTTTAAAACGTCAAGAAAATCGACATTCTTGACACTGGCTTCCTTGAGGTTTTTAAAAACGTCAAGAAAAGTCATTCTTGACATTTAAAAAACATCAAGAAATACTATTTTTGTAGTAATGAATGGATAATATAATATTGCATATAAAACCATTCTCGGTAATTATGATATGGCACAAATCCCAATAGGGTAACACTATAGCATTATTACCCAAAATAGATAACATACACATAAAATCGTCAACAAATCCCTGAGTTTCTTGTTAAGCCATGGCAAATACTTTTGCTTCATTGCAAGGTCTACCCACCTCTCCCTTCTGCTTTGATCCATTGGAACTTTCATTGTTGTATTGACCTTCACCACTCTTCATCATAAACTTCATCTATGAGTTGGAGTGTCCCGGTCGAGATGAAGCAACTTGTGAGGCATTGTCTTCATATAACAATTGAGGACCCTCTCTCCTCAAATGCCTAGGTTAGTTGATAACATTCATTTTATGATGGTTATTTAGGCTCTTCATCTAAGCTTATTCTAGAGAAATCAAGTGTTTTGTGATGCAAATCTTACTAAAACGAGAAAATTTAGGTAAACTTTATCAAATATGTTTCTGACCTTAATTTGTAAATTATACTTGATTTTTTGATATTCGAATCATTTTTTTTTATAGTTTTAGTGTTTTTTTTTAAAGTTATTTTAGGGCTAGAAGGTGACCCAGAAGTTTTGCCAATTGTTATGTCGAACTTCCCCATTGACTTCATTTATTGACTTTTTTTGTTGACTTTTGTAGGTTTGAATTTTCTTTTGGATTACTTACTAATCAAGCCAACATCCCTCTAGAAGAGGATTAACAAAAAAAAAAATTAGCCTATAAATGTCAGAAAAGTGAATCTTTTCCGGAATTTTTTTTTTTAAAAAAAAATTGGGTTGACCCTAATCGACGCTTATGAAAAATCTAGGTTGAACTTGTGAGCATTAACCACGATTTCCCATAGGGGCAGATAATCCTCGGTTTGACCAGGGATGGGCATTAAACCTGGGATTCTAGTGGGGATGGGGAGGGTATTCCCACCCCGTCCCCGTTGATTAATTTTTTTTAATATATATTACAAATATATATTAATTAAAAATATTTATATATAATTATATTTATATATAAAAAACAAGGATGGGTCCCCATTAGGACTCGTTTCCCTGGTGAGGATGGGGAAATACCCCCCCAAAGGGACGGGAATGGATTGGTACATGTGTGGGTAGATGAATGGTTTTATTAATAAAACTTTTGGAAATGTATTTTTTGAAACTGTTCATATTGGGTTGACCATTAAAATTATGTTCCTTATATTGTTTTGGAAGTGATCGTATGAGTTGACTGTTAGAATTATGTTGCTTGGGTTGTATATATTGACAATGTTAAATAAGTTAAGTTTTTATAAATAGATATTGATGGCTTTTTATTGATATATAAGTTTGTCAATGCGTGTATATTGTTTATTTGATTGATGAATGTATGTCATATATATACCAAATGTGGTTGCTGAATCAAAATACATGAGCAATTATAGGTAAAAACGTCAACATTGTATATTTTTCTAAAACAATCACAAGCAAATTTCTTGACGTTTTTTAAATGTTAAGTTCACAAAATTTCTTGACTTTTTTCCTTTTCAAGAATGCCCATATTCTTGACATTTCAAAAATGTTAAGTGTCTGTGTTTCTTGATATTTTCTAAATGTCAAGGTCACAAAATTTCTTGACGTTTTTTCCTTATCAAGAATGCACATATTCTTGACATTTCAAACATGTCAAATGTCTATGTTTCTTGACATTTTTTAAATTTCAAGTGTCACTTTTCTTGACGTTTTTAAAACGTCAAGAAAATCGACATTCTTAACACTGGCTTGCTTGAGATTTTTAAAAAGGTCAAGAAAAGTCATTCTTGACATTTAAAAAACGTCAAGAAACATTGTTTTTGTAGTAGTGAATGGATAATATAATATTGCATATAAAATAATTCTCAATAATTATGAGATTTTAGGGCACAAATCCCAATAGGATAGTACTATAGCATTATTGCCCAAAATAGATAACATATACATAAAATTGTCAACAAATCCCTGAGTTTCTTGTTAAGCCATGGCAAATACTTTCGCTTCATTACAAGGTCTACCTACCTCTCTCATCTGCTTTGATCCATTGGAACTTTCATTGTTGTATTGACCTTCACCACTCTTCATGACAGACTTCATCTGTGAGCTGGAGCGTCCCTGATTTACTAGTCGAGATGAAGCAACTTGTGAGGCATTGTCTTCATATAACAATTGAGGACACTCTCTCCTCAAATTCCTAGGTTAGTTGATAACATTCATTTTATGATGGTTATTTAGGCTCTTCATCTAAGCTTATTCTAGAGATCAAGTGTTTTGTGATGCAAATCTTATTAAAAGGATCAAATTTAGGTAAACCTTATCAAACATGTTTCTGACCTTAATTTGTAAATTATACTTGATTTGTTGATATTCGAATCATTTTTTTAGTTTTAATGTGTTCTTTGAAGTTGTTTTAGGGCTAGAAGTTTACCTAGAAGTTTTGCCAATTGTTGTGTCGAACATCCCCATCGACTTCATTTATTGACTTTTTTTGTTGACTTTTGTAGGTTTGATTTTTTTTTTTTTTTGATTGCTTACTAATCAAGCAAACATGCCTCTAGAAGAGGATTAACGAGGAAAAATTAGCCTATAAATGTTAGAAAAGTGAACCTTTTCCAGAAAATATTTTTTTAAAAAAAAAAAAAATTGGTTTGACCCTAATCGACGCTTATGAAAAATCTAGGTTGAACTTCTGAGCATTAACCACGATTTCCCATAGAGGCGGGGAATCCCCAGTTTGACCAGGGATGGGCGTTAAACCTAGGATTTTAGTGGGGACGGGGAGGATATCCCCGCCCCGTCTCCATTGATTATTTTTTTTATTTTTTTAATATATATATATTACAAATATACATTTTTTGCACCCTTTCATACAATTGCAACTTTGACTCAAACATAAACATGTGAATCGAATTCAACACCTATTTTATCTTCTATAAAGTATCTTTAGGAGTCTAAGCTATTAAATCTATATGTCTATGGTTAATGCAAACTTAGATATGACCAAAACAAAATCACACTGCGATGTGCAATGACATAACAAGAGGTGCACAATTACTAAGTTTGGGATGTGCAATTGCATACTTTTCAATATATGATCGCAATCTTATTTGCAATATTTTTTTGGTCATATCTACACCGAGACAACTTCGTTATTTTAACTAAATGACCACTCTTTTTCAATTTTTTTTTTTCGTATTCTTTCCAACCATGCTTATTAATTGGAAAAAAAACTTAAAAAATCATTCTTCTGAAATTCCAAATCCTTCAAATATTTTACCAAATTAAATCCAAATAAATTCAATTATCTTCTCAATTATCTAAATTCTTGGCTCCAAAATTAAAAATTATAGAAAAATAAAATCCAGAATTTTGAAGATAATTAATTTAAATTTACCCACTACTCGAGATGTTACAACAACACAAATCCCTCTTACAAACCCAGTTTATCAATATTCCATTTATCTTAGTGGAGATGGGGAAGAAATTAAGAGATCTTTTAATTTAATTTAGTTAATTCTATAGCATTTTAATAGTTTACAAAAACTTTTGGTCCTAGAAGTAACCATTATTTAGTTCTTAAACTTTAACCGATAACGATTTAGTCCTTATACTTTAATAAATAACAATTTAATTTAGGTACTTTGAAATTTTAAAAAATTTTAGTCCATTTGATAAAAAAAACATTAAAATTATCAATCTACATGCGTAAGAAGTTTCATTAAATCATAATAATATTTTCCACAATATGAACTAAACCTTTAAAAGCTTAATAATACAAAGACTAAATCGTTACTTATTATAAGTTCATAGATTAAGTTGTTATAAATTTAAAAGTACAAAAACTAAATCGTTATCAACTAAACAGCAACTAAATTATTACTTTCATAAAATTTAACGGACAAAAATATTTTTTAAAATTTTTTCTGTTTCTGATTGCGTGGCCAGAGGAAACCGACGACACAACAAAAAGTTCTTGTAGTGCACTTTCATTCATAAATAACAAAGTCAAAAGTTTTTATTTTTATAGATATATAAAGTTATTGAATAATGAAAACCTAAATTAAACTAGCCGGAAAGAATCCTCAACATTGTAAAAAAAACAAAAACAAAACAAAATCATACTCCAAATGACAAAAAGATTAAATGACTATGAGGTGATATACAATAAAGTGGAAGTAAAGATTAAAATATTATTGATTGATATATCGATATCGTCAGTAAATCAGAGAGTTTGACATCAGTATTAAGGATTAATTTATATCTTCGATGTTTTTTTTTACAAATTAACCATAAAACATCAAAGAAAATATATGCAATAATTAATCCCTATGCAAATATAAATACCAATAATTAACAAGATCATGATCTATAACCTAACTCAAAAGTAAAAACAACGTAATCATTAATTTTTTTTTCAAAAAACCGATTTACAAAAATATTCTTTGATAACGATATTATTTTATTGATATATATGTAAAATTGAAATCTGGATTTCGATGTCGATCTCGACATAGTCTCTTAATTCTTTGGTTGGAGGCGACCCTTTGAAAGTTACATTCACAAGTGGGAATTTATATTATGTTATAAGTGTCATCCATCCCAATCATGATCATATGTAGGATAAAAGTCAATGCAACGTTTCACCATATGAATGGGTCAGTTACTTAATCATATTAAAAATTGACAAAATTATTGAACGAGGTTGATACAACGTAAAAGGAATTTTGGGGTCGAAGAGTTAGCGAGAAAAAAGGAAAACGAGAATGGGAGAGTGTTGTGGAGAAAGGAGAAAGTTATGGAAATGAGAAATGGAGAGGAATGGGAAAAGTTAGCAAGAAAAAAGGGAAAACAAGAATGGGAGAATGTTGTGGACAAAGAGGAGAAGGAGAAAGTTGTGGAGAAGAAAAGGGAAGTGAAAATAAGAAATCTAAGAGAGGACATTTTTTTTAGTCTCAATTTTATTACAAAAGAGAATTTAAATTTTTTTTTTTTAATATTATAAATTCATAGCTCAAATTTGAATAGCCATATCTATTTGGTATTTATTTGTTTCATGCATATTTACTTTTTTTTAACTTATTATAAAGTTGTTTTTAATAAGGAAATAAACCTAATTAGATAAAATAAAGGCAGATTGTACTAAAAATCTAGCTTCAAATGTATTGTAGTAATTAATTGTCACATCTATGCCAATATAAGCATGTTAAGACATTAACTTCTTCTCTCAACCTTAAAGCACTGTATTGTTCGTACTAAATAAATCATCAATTCAACAATATTGATTTTAAGCATTAATTATGAGTCGAGTACAATTGTCAAAATTTATGAACTAAATTTATAAGTTAATCTAATTTTTAATTTTAAGGAAGATGAATATCAAGTATATTGAGAATGCATGTGTTGATTAGATTAGGAATTAAAGAGAAAAAGTAGTTATAAGTTATAACTCTGTTATGTACAATTTTTTAAATTTGTATCTATATCATACATTTTACATAATATGACGGTGTAAAATTGTCAACTATATCGTTCCAACGAAAAACTTGGCAACAAAAAGAATATGCTATAGAACATTTCAGATCTGCTTAATTTCCCATTCCATATATATATATACCTCTAACATCCTTTCCCTTTATTTCTCATCTCCAAATTCCCAGGTTGGTAACTCATTACTCATTCCCATGCACTTCTCTTTCTTCTCTTCTTTTTTCCTTTTTCTTTTTTCTTTGCATCATATTGTTCTTTCTGTCTTATCCTAACTTTGATTTCTGTTTCTTTTCTTGTCTCTTTGTTACCTCAAACTCCACCATATGTCCAAAAATTACTGATTTTGCACTGCATTCCTTTCTTTCCATGAATTTAAAAAAAAAGGTCATTTTTATGTTCTTGGTTCTTTTTTTGATTGATTCCCATTTGGTGATAACTGATCAGTGATTGACAAATAATAAATGGGTTGTTTTTAGATCTGTTCTTTTGTTTTTTATTTTTTCTATGGTTCTGTTGAATTGAAAATAGTAAAAAAAAATCTCATTGTTTTGCAGAGGAAATATAAAATAAAGGTGAAAGAAGAAGAAGAAGAAGAAATTAAAGAAAGAAATGGCAAAAGACCAATTAGAAGTGTTAACTGCACTTGATGTAGCTAAAACACAATGGTACCATTTCACAGCAATCGTAATTGCTGGAATGGGATTCTTCACTGATGCATATGATTTATTTTGTATATCTCTCGTCACAAAATTACTTGGACGTATATATTATCATGTTGATAATTCACCAAAGCCAGGGTCTTTGCCTCCAAATGTTGCTGCTGCTGTTAATGGTGTAGCATTTTGTGGAACATTAGCAGGCCAACTCTTCTTTGGTTGGTTGGGTGACAAAATGGGAAGAAAAAGAGTCTATGGCATGACTTTAATGCTTATGGTTGTATGTTCTATAGGCTCAGGCCTTTCCTTTGGCCACAATTCACAATCTGTCATGACTACTCTTTGCTTCTTTCGCTTTTGGCTTGGGTTCGGTATCGGTGGCGATTACCCTCTTTCCGCGACGATCATGTCAGAATACTCGAATAAGAAGACTCGTGGTGCATTCATTGCTGCGGTGTTTGCTATGCAGGGGTTTGGAATTTTGGGTGGAGGTATATTTGCCATTATCATCTCTTTGGCATTTGAAGCCAAGTTTAATGCTCCACCCTATGCAGTTGACCCGATTAAATCAACTGTGCCACAAGCAGATTACATTTGGAGGATAGTTCTAATGGTTGGAGCTATTCCTGCTGCTCTTACTTATTATTGGAGGATGAAAATGCCTGAAACGGCACGATACACGGCTCTTGTAGCGAAAGATACAACTCAAGCTCCATCTGATATGTCAAAAGTTCTACAAATGGATATTGAAGCAGAAGCACAAAAGCCTGCTCCTCAAATGGAAAGTGCAAGTGCAAGTGCAAGTGTAAGTGCATATGGCTTGTTCTCCAAAGAGTTTCTCCGTCGCCATGGAACTCACTTACTTGGAACTTCAAGTATTTGGTTTTTACTTGATGTTGCATTTTACAGTTTCAAAAAGATATTTTTAGTGCAATTGGATGGATTCCTCCAGCAGCCACAATGAATGCACTTGAAGAAGTTTTCAGAATAGCAAGGGCTCAAACACTCATTGCTCTTTGTAGTACTGTCCCTGGCTATTGGTTCACAGTGGCTTTCATTCACAAAATGGGAAGATTTCCCATTCAACTCATGGGATTCTTCTTCATGACAGTCTTTATGTTTGCTTTAGCCATTCCTTACCATCATTGGACTCTAAAGGACAATCGGATTGGCTTTGTTGTCCTCTACTCACTAACGTTCTTCTTCGCAAATTTCGGACCGAATGCAACCACTTTCGTTGTCCCAGCTGAAATCTTTCCAGCACGATTCCGTTCTACTTGCCACGGTATATCATCAGCATCTGGGAAGCTTGGAGCTATGGTGGGTGCATTTGGTTTTCTATATTTGGCTCAAAACCAAGAAAAGAACAAAACTGATGCAGGATATCCTCCTGGTATTGGTGTTAAAAACTCGCTTTTATTGTTGGGTGGACTTAACTTTTTGGGAATTCTGTTTACTTTTCTTGTACCTGAAGCAAAGGGAAAATCGTTGGAAGAGATGTCAGGCGAGAATGAAGATGGAACCATTGGAGAATTGGGAGGCCAACCATCTACCAATGATACAGTTTCACATGTTTAAAGATTCAATCTATAGGATCATTATTAGAATAACACTTTATGATCATTTGAGTTGAAGACTTATATATTTCTTTATCAATTCCGTTTCTTTGAGACATGTAGTAACTTCATCAGAAATTTTGTGTTCTATCTGATAGTATGATATTGAAGTAATTTTAAAAATCTATCTGCTTGTTCGTGCTTTATCTACCTTCCTTTGTTTATTTCTTGCCTTAGATTTGGTTAACAAAATGAATTAGTAATATCATTTAAAGGAATCATGTCCTTGATTCACATATTAATGCATTTTAATGAAGAAACTTGTTTAGGGTTGATGCCATTAAGGATGACCTGCAACTCAATCCAAAAAAGACAGTACAAAGCATGTTATGTTTGATATCACTTTTGTGTTCTTCGTTTCACATTGTTGTGGGTGAATACGAGACCATACACCACCTCGATCTCATCCACATGAGGGATGACCCAAGGAAAATTTGGAAGCACTAGAGAAGTAAGTGAAAGGATGGGTCAAGTTCTTATCGTTTTATTGGAGATTTGATCTCGACAAGCAAAGCCTTTCGGCAGTAGTTTAAGAGGAACTTTTAATACGTGATTTTCCCAAAGGAAAATCCCTTTTGATTCAAGGATGTGGAAGAAATGGAATCTCATGTCCAAGGACTAAAGAATAGACTAATCTTAGGTGGAAACAACCATAGAAGAAAATCTAGGACTACGACAACAAAAGCAACATGAAGCTACACAAACCTCCTTAACAAGTAAACTGCTTCTTAAGTTGGGGCCTAGGGGCTATACAGGGATATGCTTTTTTATTAACCAAAAAGAAAATGTTCATAAAGGATATGTTTCCCTTTTAAACAAAAGACAAATTAGCTGAAGAACTTACAATGAAACTTAATTATTCATAGGGAATAAAAATTGTTATTGGCACCCAAACTATTTTCTAAATGAAATTATTTGATAAACTTCGGGTTAATGTTGGGTTTTATGTCCTAAAACTCGTGGTTTGTAAACAATAAAACCTATTTTGAAAATTCAATAAGTTGTTACTAAATAGATGTTTTGCTTATTAAAAATCCAATAAACCTAAAAAGTCCCTTGACTATTACATGAGTACTTGAACTTTATGTGGAGACATAAAAGTGGTTCAAGTTTGAGTAAATAGTTAAAATGATCTATAGTATATGAATAAGGTTGGGTGCCTTATTCTAGTAACACTATTGAATGCGACCTGTGTTGGGATTGGTGTTCTAATTCTCCCGGAGTCTCGTTGGTTTCTAAAAATACACATTGTTCAATGAATAAAATAAGTGTTATTTAATTCTGACATTTACTCATATCCAATAAACAAAGCTCCTTGGTTATCTTATATGAAATTAAGCATGTATATGTAATATACAAGTGAATCATGACTTAAGTGATAACCTAAATAAGTCTGTAGTATAAGGATTAAGGTGGGATACCTGATCCTGGTGACACTACGGATACGGCCCGTTTGTAGAGGTTTGCAAGTGTTGTAAACTACTACAGATGATAGATCCTGACCATTTATGTGGAGACGTGGCGCGGGGGTGTCCTATACAAAGAGTTTGTATAATACTTGGACCACGAGATAACTAGACTCTGTATATAACGTCGTTGATACTAGAGATTTGCATCTCACCTAAACGACCATAGGTGACATGACCTCAATCCTGAGTGTTTTGGGAACTGCTGCCTTTGAGGGTGGTCCTTTGATTAGTATGGGTGAGAATACCATATTGCCAACTCAACATGCTTACCTTTTAGGCGACTTGTCAGATCTGGGAGTTGGAAACTCAATCCACAAGATAGAATTCACTTCTTTCCCAAAGCAGGGATAAGTAGAGAGATTGCTTCCTTAAGGGCTGATTTCGGGGCTTGAACATAGTGGCCACAGCTTCTCTTTGGAAGAAAAGACTCAGTCATAGTAGAACTATGACTTATCTTCATTAGAGGGATCAATGGTACTTAAGGAGACAAATGTAACTACAGGGGCATAACGGTTATTGGCCTAGCTGTACTTACGAGCGATCTGTGAAAGGTTTTCACATTGCTGATTGGTTAAGATGGACACATAATATATCTGTGGTAAGGAGAGTTCTACTGTCGGTCTTTAGTGGAGTGCCTAGCAATTAATGGATGGTGGATCCCGTGGCTAAAGAGTTTAGTCAATTATTCACGTACCGTTGGAGCTTCGTGCTACAGGTCCATGAGGTCCCCTTGGTAGCTTGGATTCAGTTGAGGATCAGTTCTTGGTGTTGATTTGAAATATTCAAATTGACAATAGGTATTTGATTATATATGATATAATCGATATGATGGATACATCTAGTGGATGATTGATGTAAATGAGATTTACATTAAGTACCATGGAATAGAAAAAGAACTATGGTTTATATGTTTCATGAGATGAAATATTAAAACTATAGGTTATAAATATAGTATGATAAGTTGGTTATCATTTATATTTATAATAATTTTAATTATTGGATAATTAATACTTTTTCTTTTAAATAACCAAAGTAGTGGGTGGTTATTGGATCATGGTAACCGTGAATTTAAATGGAAAATGGTTTTCCTATTTTGAAAAAGAGTTTTTACAAAACGATTGAAAAGGATTTTGAGTTTTCTCTCTTAGCAAAAAAAACTCACGTAGTCATCAAGTAAATTCAGATTTACTAAACGATGACTAGGCGAGCTAGTGCAGGTACGAGCTAAACAATCGTGCAGTATTTATTAAACGATCGCATAGCTTTGCTAGACGATCGCTGGCCCAAGGTAAACGATCGTGTAGAGTCTGTACGGGAAAGATCGAACTAAACGATAGACTAAACGATCACATAGCTTTTGCTAAACGATCATATAGCTTTATCTAAACGATTGGGCATCGACCTATACGATAGGTCTCCGCCATCTTCCACTTGCCCAGTCGTGTACGCAATCGTTGTTTCCTCCATTCGTTTGCCTCAAACCAAGTCCGAACAGAGCCCACCCTCTGGATTTTCACGCCGAGTATACCAAGGTCGCCTTGTTGATGGTGTCAGACTTAACTCGACACCGTCGAGGTTTTCTGGAGGTCGTTCGTGGTTTTATGGAGGCTGTTCGTGTTGTGGAGGAGATCGTGACCGAGGAGATCGTTGAGGACGAGCACGAAGTGTTCGTGCTCTGTTCGTTGCGGTGTTGCGATCGTGTAGATCGGGGTTGCTGATTGTTCGAGCGTTTGTGTGCAACGGAGCTGGAGACGCTTCTGCCATTGTTTGTACAGTGTTCCCTTTGTGCTTTTGAGACTTTCATGCTATAATTTTCGTATGATTTGCATAACCGTTTATGTTTGAAGTCGACTGTAAATATATGTTCATTCATGAATTGTAATTTGGAATAGTCTTGTTCCACTGCTCATGGAAACCTCACTTCAGATTTCCTTCAATTGGTATCAGAGCAAGGTTCTCTGATATTCCAAATTACAGATTTGAATTGAACGTATTTTTCAGTCGCGAAGCATTTCTGCATTTGTGGTTAACCATTTTCTGCATTTATGGATGATTTTGATGAACGTTTCGGGTTTAAATTGCCTTTTTTCTAAAGCTATAGTTATTACAAAGTGTTAAATGTAAGGGCCCCTTTGTTTTTGGGTGCAATTAACTTTGCAATCGAGTCTGTAATTCAAAAAGTTCGAGTTCGTCGAGTCGTTCATGATGAAACTTCGGTGCATGGCGATGCAGTTCTCAACGAAGAAGAAGACCAAGCGTTGGTCAGATCGTGTAGCCTCAGTTAAACAATCATTGGGATTTAACTAAGCGATCGTTTAGATATTTTTTCTAAACGATCATGTAGTATTTTCTAAACAATCGTTTAGCTAATGTTAAACGATGGGGTACATCGTTTACCATATCGTATAGTATTGGTTGCGCGATCGCGTAGGCGCTGGAGGTAGGCGATCGTAGTAGGAGCATACGATGCTCATCATTTAGTAGAAGGCGTGCTCGATAATCGTGTAGTTAGCAAGCTTCATCGCTTAATTACTACCTATGCGATCGCGTGTATGCGATACGGAGGCGCTAGTTAAGCGATCACTTAAGGGATGGTGCTTCGCGGCATCGTAGTCGCTTAAACGATCGCAAAAGGCGGGCGTTGTGCAGAGCGCGCTAAGCGATCGTGTACTTCAGGCTTCATCGCTTAATAAAGGTACACGATCATGCAGTAATAGTTAAACGATCGTTTGGATTTTTCTAGACGATCGTATAGTAAATGCTAAACGATCGTTTAACTCTAGGAGCATTGGTAAGCGATAGAACGAAGTGTTTGTTTTATCGTGTAGACGATCGCGGGGTGCTTAGTACATGATGGATAGTTGGAGAAGCGATGCTTTGCCCGAGCGGTTCAAGACCTGGTTCGCTTGTTTAGACTGGTGACTCCCTGTCTTTGTAATAGTTAGCTTCCTTTTTGTGTTTAAGGCAATTTTACCCGATTCATCAACTTTGATTGCTTATACATGTGATGTATGGTTTTTATATGCCAAAGTGTTTGACATATAGTTAAAAACCCACCTTAGGTTGTGCAATTATTCATGCATCATGTATTATAAATGTTATAATCTTGCATGAAGAAATTACTTGAAAGCATGAGCATGCATCATGAAATATAAGAGTTATATTTTGCATGCAGTGAGCATTATCATGCATCATCCTTTTATTATAAATGTTATAGTCTAAGGGTGAATGGAACCTGTCTCTTATACACATCTAGATGTGTATAAGAGACAGGTGCTGATGAGGTTATTTCAACTGTTGTTGTAGGCAGGCTGAAGTTATTTGTTGACAAGAAACGTTATCTGTTACTGGATAATATCTGTCTCTTATACACATCTAGATGTGTATAAGAGACAGCTCCATGTATGTTCACACCGTGAGATTCATGCTTGGCCTCGAGATGCCCAGGATGCATCCCCCTTCGGATGGTGTTTGCATGAGTCAATATCAAGGTGGACGGAGAGAATGTTTATAGTAAGTGGGTGAAGGGAGTGTGTCAACACCTGTCTCTTATACACATCTAGATGTGTATAAGAGACAGGAGCATGACACTCAGGCTGTTTATAAGCGTTATGAATGCCTTGCATGTGTTAGCTTCGCATTGTGGTTGTTTCCGTTTATAAATGTTATAAAGGAAATTAGACCTAAAATCAATAATTTAAAGTTGCATGCGGGCTTAGGGCTGTCTCTTATACACATCTAGATGTGTATAAGAGACAGAAAATACTCAGTGGGAGGAAGAGGCGTATCAGATATGTCTATGATTCCACTCACGTTTCTCCCTATATGTTCATACCGTGAGATTCATGCTTGGCCTCGAGATGCCCAGGATGCATCCCCCTTCGGATGGTGTTTGCATGAGTCAATATCAAGGTGGACGGAGAGAGTATTTATAGTAAGTGGGTGAAGGGTGTGTGTCAACACGTCCTATGGTCTCTGTTATTGGTTCACACCGTGAGATCATTCTATACGCCCTTGTGTCGCCTTCAGAGCGTCCCCCATCGGATGGGTTTTATGCATTTGGTCAATATCAAGGTGAACTCCAGAAATGGATAGGGTCGCTTTAGGTTTTTCCCCAATCAGATTTTTTCCCTTCGGATTGGTCTTTTGGGACGGACCTCAAGGGCTTAAAATGGCGGGTCACACTTATGGGAGATTGTTAAGTAAGTTAATGATCTCTTGGCCAAATCAATGATGGCTTGTCGTTATAGGAACAAGATGTTTTCTAGTATTAATAACTGGTTGAGAACTACTCAATTCAGAGGAGGGATAAATGATGTCCCTTCGGCGGATTTTGTCCTAAACCTTTGAAGTGTCTTTGCGAAACTAGATGTCACACGGGGTTCATGTTAGTTTTGCTAAAACCTTATTGGATGTTGTTTTTTTTTACAACGGTTATTTGCTTAAAACCTAACGTAAGTCAATGTGTTTTTCTTTTCAGCAACTCGTTAGTATTTCCGTTTAAAGCTTTTAAAAATGACCGATTACTTACAGTGGAAAAAATCGTGTGAAACAAATTTCATGGCAAACGACCTCCATCCCACTACTCTCCAAAAGAGGAGACAATACAGTAAATATGATTTATTGGTATTGGAGACGTGTCTGGTAGAGAATGATGATTCTGCCTAGATCCTTGATTCAGGTGCTACTAATCATGTCAGTTCCTCTTACCAAGGATTCAATTCCTGGCAAACATTGCCACAGGAAGAGATGACTATTCGAGTCGGTACTGATGAGGTTATTTCAACTGTTGTTGTAGGCAGGCTGAAGTTATTTGTTGACAAGAAACGTTATCTGTTACTGGATAATGTTTTTGTAGTTCCTCATATTAAGAGGAACTTAATCTCGATTTCTTGTCTCATTGAACAAGGCTATACCGTCTCCTTTTCTAAGAATAAAGTGTTTATTTTCAAGAATGGAATGGAGATTGGTTATGGTTCAATGGAAAATAACTTATATGTACTAAGAACGTTAGTCATAAAAGCCTTGTTTAACACTGAAATGTTCAATACAAAAACAATAGCTAAAAGACTAAAGGTTTCTCCAAAGGAAAATGCCCATCTTTGGCATCTTAGATTAGGTCACATCAACCTCAATAGGATCGAGAACTTGGTGAAAAGTGGACTTCTAAAGAGTTTAGAAGAAAAATCCTTGCCAGTATGTGAATCATGCCTCGAAAGCAAGATGACTAAACGACCTTTTACTGGAAAAGGTTACAGAGCCAAGAAAGCCTTGGTGCTTATACATTTAGACCTCTGTGGTCCGATGAATGTTAGAGCTCGAGGTGGGTATGAATATTTCATCTCTTTTATAGATGATTATTTAAGGTTTGGGTATCTCTTCCTAATGCAACATAAGTCTGAAGCCCTTGACAAGTTCAAGGAGTATAAGGCTGAAGTTGAAAACTTGTTAGGTAAAAAGATAAAAACACTACGATCTGATCGTGGTCGAGAGTATATGAACCTCCAATTCCAGAACTATATGATAAAACATGGGATTGTGTCCCAACTCTTGGCCCTGGGTACACCTCAGCAAAATGGTGTATCAGAATGGAGAAACAGGACCTTGTTAGACATGGGTCGGTCTACGATGAGTTATGTTCATCTTCCAGACTCGTTTTGGGGTTATGTAGTGAAAACTACATGTTATATCTGAAACAACGTTCCCTCGAAAAGTGTTTATGAAACACCTTTTGAGTTATGGAGAGGCCGTAAAGGTAGTTTACGCCACTTCAAGACTTGGGGCTGTCCGGCACATGTGCTAGTGAATAACCCAAAGAAGTTGGAACCGCGTTCGAAGGTTTGTCTCTTTGTAGGCTACCCCAAGGAAACGAGAGAAGGATACTTCTATGATTCAAGTGAGAACAAAGTGTTTGTTTCCACTAATGTTATCTTCTTGGAAGAAGATCACATGAGGGACCATAAGCCACGAAGTAAGCTTGTTTTACATGAGATCTCAAATGAGACTAAGACTACTAAATGTTCAACAAGAGTTGTTAAACAGGCCGACAGATCAACAAAAGTTGTTGAGGTCGGGATGTCTAGTCAACCAACTTAAGACTTGAGACTACCTCGACGTAATGGGAGGATTATGAACCCACCAGATCGTTACATGGGTTTGACTGAAGCCCAAAATGTCATTACGAATGATGAGGTCGAGGATCCGTTGTCTTTTAAGAAAGCAATGGAGGATATTGATCACTGGAGGGCGGTCAAGATGATCCTCACGTATCTTTGGAGAACGAGGGACTACATGTTTGTCTATGGAGCTAAGGATCTTATCCTTATAGGATACAACGTTGTTGATCCCTTTACAAAGGCCCTCACGATTAACTTGTTCGAGGGTCACCTGGAAAGTTTGGGTTTGCGGGACATGTGGCGTCTTGTCCAGGCAAGTGGGAGATGATGCTGGGTATGCCATAGTTTATTGTATATTGTACATTTTTATATTATATTGTACATCAGTCTCCAGAGTCATTAGGACAAGTGGGAGATTGTTGGGATTGATGTCCTAGTTCTCCCAGAGTCTCGTTGTTTTGTAAAGATACACATTATTCAATGAATAAAATAAGTGTTATTTAATTCTGGCATTTACTCATATCCAATAAACAAAGCTCATTGGTTATCTTATGTGAACTTAAGCACGTATATGTGATATATAAGTGGATCATGACTTAAGTGATAACCTAAATAGGTCTGCAGTATAAGGATTAAGGTGGGATACCTGATCCTTGTGATACTACGGATGCGGCCCGCTTTGTAGAGGTTTACAAGTGTTGTAAACTAATACAGATGGATGGTTCTTTGATTAGTATGGGTGAGAGTGTTTTGGGAACTTATGCCTTTGAGGGTGGTCTTTTGATTAGTATGGGTGAGAGCGGCCAGATTGCTAACTCAACATGCCTACCTTTTTGGGGACTTGTCTTACCTGGGAGCTGGGAACTCAATCCACAAGATGAAATTCACTCATTTCCCGAAGCAGGGATAAGTAGAGAGATTGCTCTCTTAAGGGCTGATTCTGGTGCTTGAGCATAGTGGCCACAGCTTCTTTTTGGAAGAGGAAACTCAGTCATAGTAGGACTATGACTTATGTTCATTAGAGGAATGATACTTAAGGAGACAAATGTAACTACAGGGGCATAACGGTTATTGGCCCAGTTGTACTTACGAGTGATCTGTGAAGGGTTGTCGCACTGCTGATTAGTTAAGATGGACACATAATATATCTGTGGTAAGGAGAGTTCAGTTATCAGTCTTTAGTAGAGTGTCTGACAGTTAACGGATGGTGGATCCCATGATTAAAGAGTTTATTCAATTATTCATGTACCGTTGGAGTTTCGAGCTACAGGTCCATGAGGTCCCCTTGGTAGCTTGGATTCAGTTGAGGATCAGTTCTTGGTGTTGATTTGAAATGTTCAAATGACAATAGGTATTTTGATTATATATGATATAATCGGTATGATGTATAAGATACATCTAGTGGAGGATTGATATAAATGAGATTTACATTAAGTACCATGGAATAGAAAAAGAACTATGGTTTATATGTTTCCTGAGATGAAATATTAAAACTATAGGTTATAAATATAGTATGATAAGTTGGTTATCATTTATATTTATAATAATATTAATTATTGGATATTAATACTTTTTCTTTTAAATAACCAAAGTAGTGGGTGGTTATTGGATCATGGTAACCGTGAGTTTAAAAGGAAAATGGTTTTCCTATTTTGAAAAAGAGTTTTTACAAAAAGATTGAAAAGGATTCTGAGTTTTCTCTCTCGACAAAAGAAACTCACGTAGTTGTCAAGTAAATTCGGATTTACTAAACGACGACTAGGCGAGCTAAACGATCGTGCAGTATTTACTAAACGATCGCTGGCCCAAGGTAAACGATCGTGTAAAGTCTGTACACAACAGACTGAGCTAAACAATAGACTAAACGATCGCATAGCTTTTGCTAGATGATCGTATAGCTTTATCTAAACAATTGGGCATCGACCTATACGATAGATCTCTGTCATTTCCCACTTGTCCAGTCGTGTATGTGATCATTGTTTCCTTCATTCGTCTGCCTCATACCAAATCCAAATAGAGCCCCCTTTGGATTCTCACACCGAGAATACCATGGTCGCCTTGTTGGTGGTGTCAGACTCAACTCGACACCGTCGAGGTTTACTGGAGGTCGTTCATGGTGTTGTGGAGACCATTCGTGTTGCGGAGGAGATCGTTAAGGATGAACGCGAAATGTTCGTGCTCTATTCATTGCAGTGTTGTGATCGTGTAGATCGGGCATTCGAGGTTGCTGATTGTTCGAGCATTCGTACGCAACGAAGCATGGAGACTTTCATATTGTAATTTCTGCCATTTTTTATATAGTGTTCCTTTGTGCTTTTGAGACTTTCATATTGTAATTTCTGTATGATTTGCATAACCATTTATGTTTGAAGTCAACTGTAAATATATGTTCATTCATGATTGTAATTTGAAATAGTCTTGTTCCATTACTCATGGAAATATCGCTTCCGATTTCCTTCAACCTGCTCTGTAGTTGTTACAAAGAGTCGTAAAGTGCTACAAACGAAGTAATTCTGATTCGTTCATGTTATGACATGAGGAGTGGGAGTGTCCTTGTGCAAAAGGGTTTGTACAAGATCGGACCACGAAATTAGTCACTCTTACTTTATAACGTTGTTTA
Source organism: Benincasa hispida (assembly GCF_009727055.1). NCBI lineage: Eukaryota > Viridiplantae > Streptophyta > Magnoliopsida > Cucurbitales > Cucurbitaceae > Benincasa > Benincasa hispida. The sequence continues at coordinate 3,746,250 of NC_052353.1, forward strand.
CTGTTTAGGACTGACTATTTCAAAGCGATGACCTAGATAACTTGACCTTAATCCTGAGCTAACTATGAACTCCTGTTTATTTGAGATTATTCTTAGATTTTCATAGGTGAGGGTTGGCTCAATAACGCCGGCTTAATAACCTCCCATTTCAGGGATAAGACTGGATAGATAGCTAGGGACATAGAATGCAAGACAGAATTCACTTCTACCCTCTGTTAGGGATAGTAGAGACGTTGTTTGTTGGGTTTGATGCCCTAAAGTCTCGTGTTCTGTAGTTTGTAAACAGTATATACGAACACTTGTGATTGTTAATATATGATATTTACTTCACTTCTTGTTGTTTTGCTCATTTACGTGTTTTATTTGCTTTACCACAAACCAATAAACATAAAATCTCTGGTTATCTGTATGTGACTCAAGCATGTATGTGGTGACATACAAGTGGATTATGTCTTAAGTGATAACCAAAATGGTCTGTAGTATATAGATATAGGAGGGAAACCTTATCCTGGTAATGCTACGGATGCGACCTGCTTTGTGGAATGGTCACAAGTGTTGTGACTTGCCACAGATGATTTGATCCTGATCATTCGTGTTTGGGACATGCGAGCGGGGGCGTCCTATACAAAGAGTTTGTATAAGACCTGACCACGAAGTATTAACGTCTCGTTATATAATACCGTTCATGACAGATACTTCACTTCACTAGGATGACCATAGGTAACATGACCTCAATCTTGAGTGAGTTGGGAACTCCTGCCATTGAGGGCGGTCCTTTGATTTGTATGGGTGCGAGTGGCCAAGTCGCCGATTCAAACCTACCATTTTGGGGATATGTCTGATTTGGGAGCTGGGAACTTAACTACACAAGATGGAATTCACTCCTTCCTCGAGGCAGGGGTAAGTAGAAAGATGGCTCCTTTAAGGGCTGATTCCGAGGATTGAACGATGTGGCATAGCACACCTTCTCTTGGGTCAAGAGGTTTTCACACATAGTTGGACTATGTTGTATTGTTCATTAGAGGAATCAGTGGTACTTAAGGAGTGAGATGTAACTACAAGGGAAAAACAGTAAATAAGCCCAGCTATACTTACGAGCATATGTGAAAGGTCATCGTACTCATGATTGGTTATATCCAATGGACACAAAAATATATCTGTAGTAAGAAGAGTTCAGTTGTTTAGTGGAATCACTAACAATTAACAGATGGTGTATCTCGTGGCTAAAAAGTTTAGTCAGCTATTCGCGTACCATTGGAGCTTCGAGCCACAGGTCCATTAGGTCACCTGGATAGCTTGGATAAAGTCGAGAACCAGTATTCAGGTTAATTTGAAATGTTCAAATTGACAAGAGGAAGTTCAATTATATATGATATAATTGGACTGGTTAATTATATGCGATATAATTGACTAAATGTATGAGATACATTATTTTGGAGGAAATTAGATATAAATATGATTTATATCAAGTAGAGGAAAAATACTTTAGTAGATATATGATATCAAACTATAGGATATAAATATAATATGATTATATTTATTATTTAAATTAATTGATTAATTATTTAATAATAAACCAATTAATTCACGTTTGAACGTGGGAACATGGGGCCGCGAAGGTTAAGGTAACCCACGGGTTAAAGTTTGAAAATCGTTTTCATTTTGAAGGATTAATTCCGTCGTGTTTTTTGATATCACGCGCCCTAAAAAGAAACCGTGAAAGAGCAATCATGAGAGCCTATACGATAGAATCTCATTCATCTAAATGATTGTCTAGTTCACGCATTCTCTAAACGATCGTATACCACTTTCCTAAACGATCATCCAATTTTTCCTAAACGATCGTGTAGTTCTACTATACAATAAGCATCTCCGCTATACGATAGTAGAGTTCTTCTCGCCCGTGCTTATCGTTTACACGAAGTCTTTTCCTCCATTCTCTACCAAACTCACCAAAGCCCACTATTTGGGTTTTTGACGCCGAGGATACCCGGGTTTCCCTTGTGGTGATGTTGTCCCCACGTCCTTGTTCATGTACGTTCGAATCGTGCAGTAACAGTCGACAGGCTCACCGGGTGCTGATAGATCGATGGGAGTTTTTTGCTACTGTGGGTTCACACATACGAAGACGGTCTTCCTTTGGTATGAACCCCTTTTCTCTATGTTTTATTGTATTCTGAGCATGTCGTTGATGAGTTTAATATGCATAACTGTCAGTATGGAATGTATATCGTTTATGTTTCAGTCACTTTGAAATCGGAGCGATCTAAGCCCACTCATGGAACTCTCAGTATGATATCCTTCATGTTCCCTTAAGTGTTGATTATGGGTCTTAAACAAGGGGCCCTACCCTCTCATTGGCCCGAGAGGGACTCGTTTTTGTTGATTGGATCACAAAACAATTGTTCATTATAGGATCAGTGGGACTTAAGGAACAAGAGGTAATTTCGGGGGTAAAACAGAGATTTGACCCAGTCGTTATTACGAACAACCTATGAAAATTTCATCTTTCTAGAGAAAATTTCAGATAAGACCCTTTGCTAGTCACACCACTTCTCAAAAATCTATTTTCATCTTTCTCAAGAAAGTCCTTATAATCGTAAAGAAATCGATTTTCATCTTTCTAACAAGACTGCCACTTGTTGGCTACATCACCTCTCAAAAATTGATATTCATCTATCTCAAGATGGTGCTTACAATCTTAAAGAAATTGATTTTTATCTTTCTAACAAGATTTAACACAAGGTTAGTCCCAAAAGGGGGATTGACTTCGGAATAATTGAAACTAGAGGAACCCCAAAACTTGACCCTGTTAGCATGGTGTCATGGGTTATCTGATAATCTAGGAACCACCTTAAAATGTTGTCATAATTTTAGGGCCTAGAGCACGGTTTGAAAGAAATACCAAATGTAGATCTTAAAGGGTTTGATGGGTCAATCTGTGGGCACCTCACATGGACATCGATGAGAAGCTCATCCTTGCTAAGAGTCTATTAATATGGTCATTGAAGCAATATAAGCTAAAGGAATTATACTCCCAAATTGGCTCCATAATGTTTAGCTAATAATTGTGACTAGCCAAATCTTGAAACCCAACATAGAATAGGGTAAATGTTGCGGGTGAATTTGAATCCAACGAAATATGCCAAAAAAAAAAGAAAAATGTAAGATAAGATAAGATTTAATCATAGCTTGTTTAGGATCTGGAGAAACTCATTTCTTAATTCTAGTATGATTAAGATAAACCTTAGATCAAATCCCCTATAAATACATTATTATAGCTCTATATGAGGTACTTCTTCTCCATTTTATAGTTATTCATTTCTAACTTTGGCATAAAAAAAATCTTTATTTTATAGATTTTCTCTTCCCTAAATTACAAATTTATCATTATTATCATATAAAGATTAGAAGTAGTTTCCTCCATCCAAATTTTAGACATCAACATACATCATCACATGCAAGTTCTAAAAACAAAATAAAGAACGAAAGAGACATTTAGGCGGAGACTTTAATTATTTCTCTAAACTCTATACGAATCAGATTAATTAAGAAAAAAAGGTTAAGACTTCTTTTTGTTTAATTGGAAATTGAGAAAACATCTCCAGAAATTACGGTTTTCAAAATCTGAAAGCAGAGAAAAAAGAATGAATAATACCTTAAATTTGATTTATCTATAATGAAGTTGATGGACGAAATAGCCCTTGGAGCGTCCACAACTATTTGAATTTCAAATTCCCTCTCTTCATTATTTTCAATTTTCTCATTATATTTAAAAGTTTTCAACAAATCGTTTTTGTACTAAAAAACAAAAATCGTTTTATTAAAATTATCTTCGTTTATTTGTTTATTTACAATTTTTTTTTTATTAAATTTCCACCTATTCGACGACATTTCCGAAAATTTTAATTTGTTAGAATGAATTTCAAATTTATATTGATTTCAATACTATGAGTACAATCACAATTAAATCATTTTTGGATGTTTTCTCTCAAAAAATAAATGTATTCTAGAGAGCTTTGCAGATTATTCTCGAGATTGATTTTTCTTTTATATTCTCTTACATATATATATTTATAAAGTTAGTATAAACTTCTTAAAAAGTTTTAAATTTTAACTTTTATCTTTTATAATTAAAATTGATATTATAGGTTGAGTATATTCCACTTACAACCAAATTCTATATCCTAAATTTTCAAATTGATTAGTTCATTGAGACTATTTTTAGAAAAGAAAAATTATTAGCATATTTTAAAAATACAACAACACCCACATTAGTAATTTAAAAATCTGTGTAATGAAGCATTGTAGATGAATGATAATTTCAATGAATAGCACTTTTAAGATTAAAAATTAAGTGTATGGTAATATTTTTAAATAATTGTATAGCAAATTTTATATAAACTCTATTCTAGTAGCATAGAGTTTATGGACTTCAAGAGATAGATATAAATTTTGTTACATCTACAAATTCCCTTCTTTTAGGAAAATTCAATTCTATAACATTAGTTATACTTTCATTTGGAAAAATAGCAAAACACGAAAAATGCATGGAATGTACGTATATCTATATTTACTTCATCTGATAGTTTTATTAATTATATTATAATTGATTCATCAAATACACAATTTTGGCTATTTCGATTTGCTTTCTTGTCTTATTTTGATGTACACCTTCTTTTTTAAGTCTTTTCATTTTTTTCTTCAATTTTTGCTTCTTCTCTCCCTTTTTATCATTTTTTCCATTTTCTTTTCTTTCTTCGATTTCTTGCTTCTTCCCTTTTTTTAAAAAAAAAATTCTTTCATTTCTCCGTTGCTTCTTCTATTTCTCTTATTTTTAAAATTTTTCTTTCCTTTATTTGAATTTTTTCTTCTTCCCTTTTTAGTTTCGTACCCAAGACTTGAAAGTACTCAATTCTTAAGTGACTTAACACCAACAAGCCAATTATCAAGTTTGATTATTATAAGAAATAATAAATATAAATAGCAAATGAAAGTCTATCAGTGATAGCCACTAATATTTTCTCTCATTGATATCTTAATCTTTGATTATATTTTCATAGTTAATAGCCACTTATAGAAATCTATTATTGATAGCCAACTTAGTGAATTTAATTAATAAAGTTGAATCTCGAACTAAAATGTAAGTGGAATGCGTAGAAGTTATCACTAATAGCATGTTTATCAGTGATAGAAGCTATCATCGAAAAGAAAAAGGACTTATAAATATTTGAGAAGGACAAGAAATGGGCAAAAAGGTGTTAAGTGGCTATGATTAATAGAAGCTACTACTGATAGCATGTTACCAATAATAGAAGCTAATACTAATAGCATGTTATCGATGATAGAAGCTACTCATAGCACGTTATCGGTGATAGAAGCTACCCGATAGTACGTTATCGTTGATAGAAGCTACCACTGATAGCACGTTATCGGTGATAGAGAATTATCACTGATAGCATGATATTAATGAGATCATTGATAGCATCTTATCAGTGATGTTATCAATGAAAGAAGCTATCACTGATAACCACAATATAAGTGATGTTAGTGATATCGGTGATAGAACTTAGGTGATATCTATATAGCGAGTTTCTTTCAAATGTGATAACCAGTTATAGAAATCTATCATTGATAGCCTTAAGTGTTAATATTTCAAGGTGATTCTAACTGATGAAATTTTATCAGTGATAGCGACTAATAGTTACTATTAGTGATAGCTACTGTGGTAATCAAAGTTGTTGGTCTTCTTTCAAAGTTGATCACTATTTATAAATCTATCATTGATAGCCACTGATAGCTTTAAGCATTAATATTTCAAGATTGATTCCAATTGATGAAAGTGAATCAATGATAGCTACTGATAATTGATAGCAAATTAAAAGCTAATATTTCAAGATTGTATTATGTTTTCTCAAGTTGAAAGCTATCAGTGATAGCAGCTGATAGCAGCTATCGGTGGCTATCACTGATAGCTGCTATCAGTGATAACTTTTAATTTGAGAAAACTGGGAAGATGCGAGCAAAATGGTGGCTATGCATGGGTTTTTTTAGTCTTTTACCATGTTTTGATCTATATATGCAATTATTTTATCCTTGTACTATATATTCTATTATTTTTTGTTTGAATTCTATTTAGGCAATTAGCCCGCTTTATATTACTATTCATAAACTCTTTTCTGTTAATGCTAACTATATTATATGATTTTAAGATTGTTTTTATCAATATCTTTATCATAATTTTCTTTTAAATGATTTATAAATTGTTTTTGTTATTATTTTTAATAGAATTTTGGTTTAAACATGAAGAAGGATAAATCTATCTCGTTTCTCAACCATTCTTCTTATTTCTAAATTTGGCTTTATCATTATATTTATTATAATTTTCGTTTTAAACATGAAATATGTTGTTTAATTCATAATTATTTGTCTTCATCGACAAGATCATCCTCATATTTCATCAAATTAGACTACAAACAATCATAGTCAATTCTCAACTAAGAGTCCAATTAGCTCTTTTATTGTTCTTAATATCTTCTCTTGCTATGGCTAATCAACAATTAAGGATTTCGTTCAATAGTATGTGGGATGAAAAGAACAACTATCATGACTTACAACTATTGAAATTTTTGTCGCTGCAAACATATCTTTTAATTATTTTGTCAATTTGATCCAATCTAAGTTTTTTTCCTACCTATAAGTATAGTATTTGTTTAATTATGTTTTTAACGTTAATAGGATCATGGAGGACAAAGATATATTATGGTTGATGTTATTGATTTCAGATTTCTCCATAATGATGTTTGCTTGCTATTGGAAGGAAGCACCATAAAGAGTTGGAGTCTTCTAAATATATGTCAATTTCCTTGTGGTTTCGGTTGAAGATGGAAGAATGGGGATGTTTGGACGGTGATGACTAGCAGTAGAGTCTATCGTGGAGTGTCTTGAAGATGGAAAAACAGGGATGTCCGAGTTAATGAGTGAGGCTTAAACTTGGATCTAAAGAAAATTGGAAGGCAGATTTACCATTAGATTAACTAACAATTTTGATATTTTATCGAATTTATATATATATTATATAAAGAGCATAAAGTTAAAAGGGAATGATTCCAACACTAGGCTCATAGCCCGGGGGATGTTTTGGTTTTGTTGGTGGGATTATCATGGGTAGTGGATATGTGTCATGATTTTCGTAGGTAGTGCATTCACGTTGAAAGTTTTTTCTTTGTTAGTGAATTTTGGTTCTAGTGATTTTGGATTTTGTCTTTATTTAATCAATGTTGGAAGTGACTAATTTGATAAAGGGGTTAGCTGTTTCTTCACCACGTCAAACGTTTTTCAACACATCAAAAAGGTATGTCAGTAATGTTAGGTGACAAAATGGATTTAAAATTCTTTCTTAATAAGGATTGTAACATCACATTTGCATGTTTTAAGGGTACGTTAGACTTTCACAATTTTGGATTTACTATTTTTTCAAATGAAAAATTAAGATATGTTATTTATTTTGTAAGTAAATATTTTTACATAGCAATATTTATAGGTTAGGTTAGATTGAAAAACTTTTAGACCCAATCTAATTTTTCGGATTATAAATTTCTTTAACCCAAATAACCTTTATTAAAAAATGAACTCAACCAAATCCAATCATGTAACATTTGGAGCTGGTTCGAGTTAATCGGGTTATTTATTTAAATTTTTATTTTGAAAAGAAGTAAAATGTTAATACGTAAAAAATTGATTTAATTATTTTCATGTATCGAATTAACATTAACAACTTAATTCAATTTATATAATTAAAATTTTCTTTCCAAAGTACTAAAAATAACTTCTTAAAGAGTTTTTGGAGAATAAATTATCCAAAAAAAATAGTGAAACTAAAATAAATATGCATTGTATAGTTAATATTAAGTTTGGATTAGTTTGAGTTATTTTAGGCAAAATCATGAACTAACTCAATTCATAAAATTTTTCATTTATCTAAACCATTCAATCCAAAAATAAATTGATAATCTAACTCTAACTATATAAATTAAGTCGGATTGATCTATTTTTTCAAGTCATCGAATTTTTTGAACAACCCTATAAATTTAGATGGTATTATAAGTGCTAAATAATTTGCAAATACTATTTCATGAATTGATTGATGTTTTGAGTTGCATACTTGGGCCTTTGCTAAATGTTGATGGGCTATAACTCAAGGATGTGTGTGGTGAGGTGGCATTTGAGAAGGGCCACGTGGCAAATGTGGGAGTGCAGGATAATGGGAAACAGTTGGAGGTCGCTTTCGTAAATATTCAGAGATGTGAAGTCGGCGGCCGTGTTGCGACGCTGTCGGGTTCGTGATCGGCGTGTCGGGTTTGCTGCAGACTGCTGTCGGATCCCATCCAACGGTCCCCCTCTTCCCTTTCCTTTCTTTTTAAATCCCTTTTTCCAATGCCTTTCTTCCTTCCCACACTCTCTATCTTTCTCTCTCTACTTTTTCCTTTGGTTTCCAATTATATATTTAGAAAAATTATTTCTAATCTATAAAAAAAATGGTTAAATTATAAAAAATATCCTAACTTTATTATATATTTCAAAGATATCACTCTATTTTTAAAAGTTACAATATTACCATTGAATTTTCATAGACGTTTCAAAAATATGTTTATAATAGAAATTCGTTAGAATTTAGACGAAAAATGAGATGTGAAATGGTTTAGTAGGTGATGAAGAACGAAAATTTGAATCACCACATCGTTTTTGGTGATCTCCACATAGTTCTAAGTCTTAATTTCTATTCGAAATTCTAAAGGATTTATATTCCAATGATAGTTTTGAAACGTTTATGAAAGTTGAGGGATAATATTGCAATTTTTTAAAGTATGGAGGTATTTTTTAAACAAAAAGAAAAGTTCAAGGGTATTTGTTATAATTTAGCCTAAAACTTTTTCAAGTGGCCGAACTTCGATTTTAAATGGAGGGTACCATATAATAAAACTACCATTTTATCTTTCATTCAAGTGTCTTCAATTTCACTCTTATTATCTAACACAATTTTTTATATCCAAATCAATTTTAAAACTTAAACGTAAGTGTTCTATTTTATTGTCTCCATATTTTTTTCAAGTTTATTCTAATATCTGTGGTATGTGTATTGTTATTTTCAATGAACAAATGGGTGGGGGGTTTTGTTGCATTTTCGATAATTGAAAAAAAAAATTTCGAGCAAAATGAGAGAGTTTTTTCTTCAAAATGGTAAATAAGAAACTAAAAAAAAAACCCTTAAAATATCCCCTTATGGGAGTTCTCGAATGTTTAATTAGAATTGAAATTGGTTAAAAACAATAATTAAAGCTTACGAGAATTGGAATTGGTAAACATAAACTAACTAAATTAAGTTAAAAAGTTGAAATTGGCTTAAGTTCAAAAAAAAAAAAAAAATCAAACTTAACTTAAACTTACATAAAAGAATTGGAATTGGAATTGGGTAAAAAAAAGTTAAACTAACTTAAGTTTAAAGAAAAAATGGAATTGGCTAAAGAAAACAAAAAACTTGTTGCAAAATATACATGTAATAATATTTACGGGAAATTGAATTTCGAGTAAAGATGCTCACTAGAAATTTCTCAGTAAATTTTTTCTTTAATTTTACAAATTAGAGTTAATTCAAATAATAAAAATATATATGACATCCTAAATTTTCAGATAATTTTTAATTAGATTATTTTGAATTATTTGGGTGTAGTTTGAATTTTTGTAATATTGAGATAAGATAATTCAATTTATGTATTTTGGAAAATGAAATTTTGGATCAAATGGAATTTGCATTTGTGTGAGATTGTGGGATTAAAAGGAAAAGGAAATATATATAGGTTATATTGTATTAGATACAATATTGAACTATAAGTTATATATTATATTTGATATAACATATAGTTTAATATATATATTATATGATAGAGTAGTTATCATATATATATATATATATATTAAGGTTTATTATTAAAATCAAAAAAATTGTTTTAGAGAAGGAGTTAACTCTCTCCCCCTTTTTTCTCTCCATAACGTGCAGGAGTGGATATGTACGCTTCAGTCTTCTTATTCCTGAAGAAAAGATACACAGGGAGTTCTGTGAAAAACCTATCCTTCCTCCTCCTCATCTCTTCTAAGAAATCCAATTTCTCTCTCAACCAAAATAGTCAGAGTCCATCCTCTGGGTTCTTATCTCTGAGAATACCGTGGTAGCTTTTGTGATTGTGCCCAATTGATGTTCGAGGGATTTCACGTGAAGATTGGTTTCTTCAAAGATAAGAGTTTTGAACCCTATTTTAATTCTTCTGTTAGTCGTGAATAGCATGCTGTAATTTTTTCATTAAATGCATAATTTTGTTCTGTATACTATAAAATTTCATTTTGTAAAATCTTGAGAATTGGGAAGATCCGCTTCCGCTTATGGTCCCTTCACATGGTTCCTTCAAGTATAATCTTGAACGAGGTTCCAACTTCTTAGGATTTGTCACTAACACATGTGCAGGACAACCCTAGATTCTGAAGTAACATAAACTCGATTTACGCCCCCTTCATAACTTTAAAGGTATTTCAGAAACACTCTTTGAGGAAACATTATTCAAGATGTGAATTGCAATTTCTACTGCATATACCCAAAACGAGTTAGGCAATCAAGCATAGTTCATCATAGAACAAACCATATCTAATGAGGGTCTATTTCTCCTTTCTGATATACCGTTCTACTAAGGTGTATCAGGTGCTGAAAGTTGGGATTGAATCCCATGTTCTATCATATAGTCCTGTAATTCTAAATCCATGTATTCTCCATCCCGATTAGATCGAAGTGTTTTAATCGTTTCACCTAATAGATTTTCAACTTCAGCCTTATACTCTTTGAACTTTTCAAATGCTTCAGTCTTATGTTCCATTAGATATAAGTAACCATACCTCGAATAATCATCTATGAAAGAAATGAAGTATTCATACCCTCATCTAGCCTTTACATTCATTGGTCCACAAATATCAGAATGTATGAGCTCTAATGGCTCTTTGGCTCTATAACTTTAGTCATTTTTCCTTCAAGACAAGATTCACATGGAGGTAATGAATCATCTTCTAAGTTGCTTAGAAGTCCATTCTTTACCAATCTTCCAATCCTATCAAGATTTATTTGACCTAATATCAAATGCCAAAGATACATATCATTGTTACTTGAAGAAATACTTTGCCTTTTTGTTTGAATATTCGCAATTTTAAACATCTCATGATTTAAAAGTGTTTTTGATTCAGTTGGACTTAACACATATAAGTTGTCTTCTAGTTTAGCTGAACAAATAGTCACACCATTTTTCATAATGAAGTTACATAGCGATAGTATATAGTCATTTCCTTACTTCCAGCGTAACAATGTATAGGAACTACGGCTATACTTTATTGCTATTCATTGATATATATTCATAATTTGTAACATCACGTGCGAACACTGTCAGCTTGTTCATGTTTGATACAACTAACCAATGTAGGCCTTCTATATGCTATTCATTTACTATACGGTCTGTAAGCATTTACATGTTTTCAATCTAATAATGCATACATCCCTACGCTCTGCTCTCGCTTGCTTTCATGTACACGTGTTACCTCTTCCCTACAACCCATGACATACCCTGTTTTCTATGTCATGCTTCCTCCAATACTGGAACAGGGTCTTTCCTTTACTTTAAGCTTAGGCTGACCAGCTTCTGTAATAGTTCTTCCTTTCCTCATTGCCACTAAATTCGAGCAAAAAACTCGATTTTCGAACCTTTCTTTCCCACCCCATTCAATTCAAGGTTGTAACTGAAGCAAGCACTTGGCTTTAAAGCCCCATCACCCTTTGAGTCGACCGTAGAAGGAGATCGAAACTCTCATACTTTTAAAAAAAGAGGATTTGACAGAAATCGATTTTACACTAGGAAACGTGCCACAACACTTTTGTTTTGGTGAAAAAAAACAAGCAAATGGAAACAGCAACTAACTATGGCTCTTGGCCCAGACAACGCCCTAGGCGTAGGGGAGATCAGAGCAACAAGGAACGCTTAGACGACATTTTTCTTCCTGGGCAGCTGTAAGTAGATCGAGAGGTCGTTCCGCCCCTTGTCCCCGAATAAGGGTAATATGTTCTCATAAAAGGTTGCTTTAATCTAACCTAGCTGCCAAGCGATCCCAGTTTGCAACAAAGAACAAGATGGGAAGCGAGCGTACCTTTGTTCGCTTCTTCTCCACCAAGCACAGAAGTATAAGGATAACTATTGGTTAGTGGCTATCTAAGGAAACTTTGATTCGATACGCCCCCCGACTGGAAGGCATCTACCTTATCCCGATCACATGAAAGGTTAACCTTTTTTCCCCTTCCGGAAAGAATGAAATGGATAGGGGACCATCCTTTTGTTGTGGCATGCTCCTAAGATTTACGGATTCGTAGGGGGCCTCGGGCAATGTACAAGAGAGATCTTGTAGCACTTACCAATGAGCCCCTATCGATTAGTATTACGTAGAAGAAATCAATGAGAGACACTAATCTCATTCGATCTGTTCTTCATAGAAAACTAAAATGGCGTCTCTCATTCCATTCTTGAGCATCATTTCACCCTCCTCTAGCTACTAGAAGGAACTAATTCCCTGTAAAAAAAGAACAAACATGATTAGTAGCTCCCGAATCAAGTATCCATGCATTATGGTCATTTTTTACTAAATAAGATTCCAAAACTAGTAAATCATATTTACCTTCCTTCTCTTTCTTCTTCTCGACGAGGTAGTTAGGGCAATTGTGATTCCAGTGACCAACCACATTGCAATGGAAGCACTTGTCCTTGTTGGCCACCTTGGCCTTACCCTTGCCTTTCCTAGCAGCTGAAGCCTTCTTCTTCCCTTTTTTCTTTTTCTGGATTTTCTTAGAACCAGAGGATGAAGGAACAAACTTGGTTCCCGAGGATGAACCCTTGTGAAACTTCTTGAAATGGGCAACATTTGCCTCTCCTTCTATCGATCCCTTCCCTTTCATAAGGGATTGATAAGTCTATAACTCATTTAGAAAGGTAGTTATGGTATTCTGTATTTTGTTCATAACCGCATTGCTACAGAATTGAAGAAAACTCTGAAGGAAATCGAAAGAAAAATTTCCATGAGCAGCGGAACAAGACAATTCCAAATTATAATCATAAATGAACATATATTTACAGTCGACTTCAAAACAAGTGATTATACAATTCAAATGCAGAAATTACAGCATGAACAATACAAATGCATAAAGAGAACAAACTCTACGCACAATAACAGAAGCGTTTCCATGCTTCGATGTGCTCGAATGCTCAAACAACAGCAGCCTCGAACGCCCGATCTATACTACTGCAATACTTCACGAACACTTCACGCTCGTCCTCAACGATCTCGTCGGTCACGAACTCCTTCGCAACACGAATGACCTCCAGAAACACTCGACGATGTCGAGTTGAGTCTGACACCACAAACAAGGTGACCTTGGTATTCTCGGTGTGAGAATCCAGAGGGTGGGCTCTGTTCGAACTTGGTATGAGGCAGACGAACGGAGGAAACAACGATCGCGTGCACAACTGGGCAAATGGGATATGGCGGAGACCTATCGTATAGGTCGATGCCCAATCGTTTAGATAAAGCTAAGCGATCGTCTAGCAAAAGCTATGCGGTCGTTTAGCTCGGTCTGTCACCTACAGACACTACACGATCTCTTACCTTGGGCCAGTGATCATCTAGTAAAACTATGCGATCGTTTAGTAAATACTGCACGATCGTTTAACTTACCATTGCACGATCATTTAGCTAGCTCAGTCGTCGTTTAGTAAATCTGTATTTACTTGACGACTTACGTGAGTTTCTTTACGCGGAGAGAAAACTCAAAATCTTATTCAATCGTTTTGTAAAACTTCTTTTTTAAAAAAAAAAAAAAAAAAATAGGAAACCACTTTCCTTTTAAACTCACGGTTACCATGATCCAATAACCATCCACTACTTTGGTTATTTAAAAGAAAAAGAATTAATTATCTAATAATTAATAGTATTATAAACATAAATGATAACCAACTTATCATACTATATTTATAACCTATAGTTTTAATATTTCATCTCATGAAACATATAAACCATAGTTCTTTTTCTATTGCATGGTACTTAATGTAAATCTCATTTACATCAATTCTCCACTAGATGTATCTCATACATCAAATTGATTATATCATATATATAATCAAAATACCTCTTGTCAATTTGAACATTTCAAATCAATACCAAGAACTGATCCTCAACTGAATCCATTGAGCTACCAAGGGGGACCTCATGGACTTGTAGCTTGAAGCTCTAACGGTACATGAATAACTGACTAAACTCTTTAGTCACGGGATCCACCATTCGTTAACTGCCAGACACTTCACTAAAGACCAACAGCTAAACTCTCCTTACCACAGATATATTATGTGTCCATCTTAACCAATCAGTAGTGCGACAACCCTTCATAGATCACTTGTAAGTACAGTTGCACCAATAATCGTTATGCCCCTGTAGTTACATCTGTCTCCTTAAGTACCACTAATCCCTCTAATGAACATAAATCATAGTTCTACTATGACTGAGTCTTCTCTTCCAAAGAGAAGTTATGGCCACTATGTTTAAGCCCTGGAATCAGCCCTTAAGTGAGCAATCTCTCTAATTATCCCTGCTTTGGGAAAGGAGTGAATTCCATATTGTGGATTGAGCTCCCAGCTCCTAAATCAGACAAGTCCCTAAAAAGGTAGGCATATTGAGTTAGCAATCTGGCCACTCTCACCCATACTAATCAAAGGACCACCCTCAAAGGCAGGAGTTCCCAAAACACTCAGGATTGAGGTCGTGTTACCTATGATCATTTAGGTGAGACGTAAGTCTCTAGTATCAACGATGTTATATACAGAGTCTAGTCATCTCGTGGTCCAGGTCTTATACAAACTCTTTGTATAGGACACCCCCGCTCCACCTCTCCACATGAATGGTCAGGATCTACCATCTGTAGTAGTTTACAACACTTGCAAACCTCTACAAAGCGGTTTGTATCCGTAGTGTCACAAGGATCAGGAATCCCACCTTAATCCTTATACTACAGATCTATTTAGGTTATCACTTAAGGCATGATTCACTTGTATATCACTAATACATGCTTAAGTTCACATAAGATAACCAAATAGCTTTGTTTATTGGATATAAGTAAATGCTAGAATTAAATAACACTTATTTTATTCATTGAACAATGTGTATCTTTACAAAACAACGAGACTCCGAGAGAATTAAGACATTAATCCCAAAAAACTCTTCAAAAGAGATTCTAAAATAAAGAACACCAGACTCTGCTCGTCGATGACTGCACCGTTCCTTTTGGCGATATTGAACTGGACCATCAGGTTGAAAACATGTTCTCTCACTAATTGCCCTTCCTTCATGCATGAATTATAAACATATTTGAGGGCATCATGCCGGATCTAAATGGATGGTTGTCCAAACATCTCCTGGAAGAACTCCATGATCTTACATGTAGACATCATGGCCACATGCTTCTTGGTAAGAATGTCAGATAGACTTGCCAAGATGTAGAATCGGGCCTTGTCATTGGCCATCATCTAATGGTCATAAGCATCCTTCAACGCTTGGGATGCATTGTGACCGGGGACTGGTAGACATTCATCCGTCAAGACAAACCGCAAGTCATCAATAACCATAATCGTATTCAAGGTAGATTCACGTTGCATAGTTTTCACCGGTTAATTTTTTGTTTTTAAACAAGAAAATGATAGTGGAAGACATGCTAAAACGAATAACAAACAATTGACTATATTAGTTATATTTGTCTTAACTCATTACTTAATTATCTAATTGATTTAACAAAAACACATGCAATCATATAACCCTAATTAAACTAATGATTTAGTTTTTGCAACAATACTTCAGAGGTTTAGAGCAACAGCCACCGAAGGATGATCAACTACTCCTCCCCTGGATTGAGACAATTTCAGCTAATCACTAATACTATAATAACTTTTATTCCTATAGTTTTTAGTTACTGTTTTTTGATCAAGGATTAATTAGTTTAATTCATCCCGTAAGTGTGACCCTTTCATTTCGATTCCCAAAGGTACGCTTCAACAAGTTACCGAAAGAAAAGACAACTAGTGAAGATTAACCTAAGATACTCTATCCATTACTAGAGTTTGCGTTATTTCGACTCTTATGATTAGACCCTCCAAAGGGATGGTCGCTCCAGGACGTTGACATGCAGGAAAACCATAGGAATCTTATGGTGCAACCTAATGGAGGAGACCGTAGGATATGTTGACTTTCATCGATCTCCCATATATTATTGAACACTTTCTCTATTCACCTTGCTATTGACCCATGCAAACACTTTTCGAAGGGAGCCTACATCCAGGGCGACACGAATCCGAGCATTGATATCATGGTGTGAACTTTTAGGGACATGAGAACTAAAATTTGATATATCTCATATATCAATTTTCTCCTACTAAAGTATTCTAATATTTTTAGGGTTTCGTTATACTTAGTTCAAAATCGGCTAATGAATTTATCTAAGTCCTTTTAATTTGCTCAATATAATATTTATGTTGAATGATTTAACAATACTTGATTTCATTTATAAACTCTTTAATAAAATCAATTCTTTATTGCATGTTTATGAAATATTTGCCCAATTCACCCTCCAGGTCGATTCCCAAGTGGAGTTGTTTTGTTTTCGTCAGCTTAAATAACCCCGCCTAGACAAAACGTTCCTTAGACAAAGGTCCCTTATGGGAAACTATTTTATAAATTTAATCTTTTAACAGAATTCATTTTAATCCTATTAAAACAAATGAAAAGATTAATCTATTTCTAATCTCATTAGAAAAAATTCCAACATAAGTCTAGGTGAATTAATTTTAAACCATTTAAATTAATTTGGACCTATATTTGCATGCAATTCTTGATTATAGATTTTAATCTATCTCATTAAAAACATAACACTTATATTTTAATACTTTATTAAAACCTATAAATTTTCATCTAATGACGTTGATTAAATACAACAATTATATTTATCTAAGTAATGTTATGCTCAATGCAAATTCCATTTTCATTTGATAGATATAACACTTATATTAATCATACATGAAAATCAATCTTTCACATACATCATTCCACCATTCATTATAACAATTATAACATAGCATGATGCATGAACATGCTTAATGTGATCATACATCCTTATAACTTAATACTTATATTATGATGCATAAACATGCTAATTTAGTCATGCATCCATAAAATATAACCCTTATATTTAATTATGATGCATGAACATGTTTATCCTAAGGTGAGAATTAATACAAAGAACAAATCAAAGCAATTAGGTAAAAAAAAACTTCAGTTGTTTCATCCTTAGCATGTGTCGTTTTTCTCCATCACTCATTTCGAGCGTCGCAACGCCGAGGGGCAGAGTTGCATCCATAAAATATAACGCTTACGTAATATTTAGTCATGCATCCATAAAATATAACCCTTACGTTATATTTAGTCAGAGAATATGCTAATTTAGTCATGCGCCTATAAAATATAACCCTTACGTTACACTTCACTTTTCAACGTTGCAATGTTGTGATTGCAAAGTTGCGATGCTGAAAGGCCAAATGCCTCCTTTTTGTGCATTGTCTACTCCAAATTTGTCCCAAACACCTCCTTTTTCCCCGATCTCTCAGAAACACTTGCTCTTATGATCGACACGGACTTACAGACTCGAAGCAAAAATTAAATGCCTAAAAATTGAAGCGAGCCCTTACATTTTAATTACACTAAAAGTAATCTAAGTGCCAAAATTGAAAACATCCAATCTTGCAAACCTTCATTCGAAATGTAGATTTAAAAACCCACCTCTAAACTAATTTTTGTTTAAAAAATACGAAGAACAAAGATGTCAGAAATTGACTCTGATACTAATTGTAGGGATCGAATCCCGAGCAGAAGTGTATGAACGCCTTGCATCTCGAAAATCGATTTTTGAAGAAACAAAAATAGTGTTCTAAAATATAACATATGAAAGATAAACATATGAAATAACATTCTAAGAGAGAACCATTAATACCTTTGAAGATTCCTGAGCTCCACAAAAAATCCTCTCGATCTTACCACGAACTTCTTCTCGATTGAACTTGAACACAACCACGAGAATAACCTTGTTATTCTCAAGGGTTCCAATAGAATGATAAATGGTATCCAATTAGTTGGAAGAGGAAGAGGTGGAAAGATTTCTCTTATAGAGTAAAGAGAGGATTTGTGTTTTGGTGGCTAGGATAAATATCACCAAAATCAATTCTTGCTCTAAAAGGGCCATAAAGAAGAACTTATTGACATTTAGACTACATTAATTCAATCCAATAAACTAAGATTCAAGGTATCTAATAAAACTTAAACGTGTAAGTGGAAACATACATGTGGATCATGTTTAAGTGATAATCTAAATAGTCTATATGAAGGAAATCAAACATGAGGATTTTCATGAGCAGTGGAATGATCGTTCCAAATTCCAATCATATATGAACATAAACAATTACAGTCAAGAATCGGAAACTAACTGGTCATGCATAAAACGAAATTACAACATGTTTTACATAAGAGATCAAGGGATAACAAGACTTACCTTTAAGGACTCATCTTCAAACTCCCTCGATCCCAAACGCTCGTTCAATCAGCAAGACAGCAAAAACGAACGCTTGAACACTTCGACCGCAACACAACACGATCACAGCGACCACCACACGAACACCACGAACTCAACGAATGGCCTCCAAAACCTCAACTCATTCGAGTTGAGTACAACATCACCACAATGGCTAACTTGGTATTCTCGGTGTGAGAATCCAAAAATGTGGGCTCTGTGTGGACTTGGTTAGAGGAAGAGACCGGAGGAAGAACAATCGTGTAAACGATTGAGCAAGTGGGAGATGGCAAAGGTCTATCGTATAGACGATGCCCAATAGTTTAACAAATGCTATGCGATCGTTTAGCAAAAGCTTCACTATCGTTTAGCTAAAGGCCAGCTGAGTGAACTATTGTGTAATGTCACTCCACGATCGTTTAGTCTCTCTTCAGCTATCGCTTAGTGAATCTAATCCACTTGACAGCCAAGTGTGAGAACATCCAAGAATAGAAACTCTCTTTTCAACCACTACTAAATTTATTATCTCACGGTTACCATGAAACTACCAATAACCTCTCATTCAATTGATTATTAGAAAAAAAAAGAGATAATTATCCAATAATTAATTAACACCAACCCTTTCTACAATACATAATGTCTTTCATGTATCGATGCTTCGAAAATACATGTTTGACCTCTCATATGTAGTAAACTATGAACCCCTAAAAATAAGTGAAAACTTGGAATATGAAGAGACTTCAATCTGCATCCTAGCAAGAGAGAAGAAGTCACTTCGTAATTGGGAAATAAATTTAGTCAAGGTTCTCTGGAGAAATCAACAAGTAGAAGAAGCTACATGGGAACAAGAAGAAAAAATGAGAGCCAAATACCCTTATCTATTTAGGAACCAAGAATATAATAACCCCAGTATGTGCATAAATTACAAGCTGAAATTTTTTATTTTATTAATTTTGTAAGACTTGTTAGAGAATACCAATTTTAGATTTAATACATAAGGTTAAAAGTTGGTCTATAGATATCCTTATTTTGTCCCAAATTCAAGTTAAACTTATGTATGAAACTGACACATCAATTAAGGTCAAATTCAAGAACAAATATATTTGGATTTTGATTTCAACTTTATATTTCTAAAAGTATGGGTGTTCCAATGACCCGACAATTCGAACAACCTCGATTACCCAATCTAAATTATAAGAGTTGGATTGAGTTAGTTTAAAATTTGAGTTGACTTGGGTTGGGAATAATTGACAAATAAAATCTTAATTAAACAAATATCTAAACAACTAAATATCTAAGAAATAAATAAAGATGACATAGAAAGATTTTTAAGAAGAAAACTCCAGTAAGTTTCTAAAGCAAAATAAATTATTATATGACTAGGTCGGTTAAGTAAAGAAATAAATTAAAGAAAATGAAAATGTATATAACAATATATACATGTATATTGGTTAAAATAAATAATAGTAAGTAAATAATAATAATAATAATAATAATAAAGTATTGTATGCTTGGCGGTGGAGTAATTAAAAATAATTTAAAAAGGGGAAATTCGGTTATGTGTAACAATAATAATTTTTTTAAAAAAAAAGAGATAAATGAAAGAAATAGCTATGGCGGTGGAGACATCTATAAATAGAAGATGAAGCAAAATTCTTTTACCAATGACAAAAGATCATAGGGATAATTTGAGGGACTTGTTGAGGAGTTGCTTAAAGAGTGGGTCATCTTCCTGTAAGCTTTCTTTAGAATTTTATTTCCTTCTTTTCAATTACAGTAGACACTTTCATATAAATAATATTAAGTTTTGATTCCATTTCCACATAATTTTAAGAACTTCATGAGTTAATATTAGGATTATCAACTTTCATTTTACATACTTGCGAGCCTCAATCTACACACATAAATAATGTCTTTAAGTAATCTATAAGACAAAACATTTGAAAATTAAAATTAGTAACATTTTGATAATAAAGTTCTTATGAAATTATTAGGAATCTACCTTGAATTAGTTGGCCAACTTATAAATATAGCTTGAAAATTATGGAGCTAACCTTTTGATAAGTTAATTCTAAATAATTCTTTTACACCATAAACATGTGAATTAATTTTAATCATCGTGTCTTCCATGCAATTTATAAGAGTAAACGATAAGCAGTAACTAGGAATAGATAAGACCATGATCGACGTAAGTAGTTTATCTCACCCTCTCTTTAAGTGTTTTATGGTAGTGTACCTTTGTTATGTTGCATTCTTATGTTATTGTTATGTTGCATTACATGTTTAGAATACGTTTCTCGACAAGGGACCCCATGCATTATGTTTGTTCACAATGATGAAATTAAATTTTTATTAGATAAAGGTTATGCTTCCAGGGCTAGCAGGGTATGTATGGTTGCACCCCTCTAGACCCAATTTCATGTCAGGTTTATGTTAGGGACTAGTAGGGTATGTATGATTGCACCCCTCTAGTCCAATCTTACGTTTATGCTAATGGTTGATGTTGGATGCGACTCTGGCCCTACTGACTGCATGACCCGCTAATCATCAGATGAGTTAGTTTCCGCTTAAGTCCTCATCTTTCTACCAGGGCAGAGGAATTTACGTTGGAAGCGTAACCGACCACCTCATGTTATTATATGTTCCCGGTCTTAATCATATGTTTTTATGACATGTTGCATATGATTGTGCATTTGGTCACTACCTTAATGAGAACTACTTACTGGGTATATTATATACTCATCCTATTTTACAGACTTTGTAGATAAGGACACAGCGTCAGTGGTAGAACTAGACGTCGCTCAAAGGGTCAACCATCAAACTCACTATTATGGTCATATATGCATTTTGTATCACTATGCTAATATTTTATGGATCTTGGTGTTTTGTAAAATAAACTTTTTATACTGTTTTCTACTTAATTAATAAAATTTTAGATATGTTCTTTTGAAATTTTTACCAAAACTCATCTCATGATAGAAAAGTCTAAGTACGCATGTCGTAGCGATCAGACCATAATATGTAAGGATCTGGTCATTATAACGAGAATTCGGGAGAATTAGGACACCAATCTCAACACTGTATAATATGGATAAGGTTGGGTACTTTATCCTGGTAATACTACAAATACGGTCTGCTTTGTAGATGTTACAATTGTTGTAAAGTGCTACAAATGATCTAATCCTGATCATTCATGTAGAGACATGCGAGCGGGGATATTCTATACAAAGAATTTGTATAAGACCGGACCACAAAATGAATAGACTCTTTGTATAACACCCTTGGTAGAAGAGACTTACATTTCATTAGGATGATCATAGATGACTTGACCTTAATCCTAATTGAGTTGTGAACTCCTGTTTATGAAGGAAATTCTTTGATTTGTCTAAGTAAGAATGGTCATATTAGCCAACTCAATAAGCCTACCATTTTGGGGATATATCCGAGTAGGGAGCTGGGAATACACCTACACAAGATGGAATTCACTTCTTCTCATCTTTAAGGGAAATAATTACTCTCTTAATAGTTGATTCCGGGTCTTAAACATTGAGGCTCAACCTTTCACTGGCCTAAGAGGTGTTAGTTTATAGTTGGACTATAAACTGTTTGTTCATTAAAGAGATTAGTGGTACTTAAGAAGTTAAATGTAACTATAAGGGTAAAACGGTAATTGGACCCAACTGTAGTTATGAGCGATTTGTGAAGGGTTGACTCATTGTTGATTGATTATATCCATGAACACAGAAACATATCTACTGTGTAAAGAGTGCGGCTATCGGTCTTTATTGGAGTGTCTGATAGTCAATGAATATTAATTAATTTAATTAAAGAGTTTAATTAATTAATTTCATAGGTCTATAAGGTCTATAAGGTCTAATCTATAGGTCTATAAGGTCTCTTGTTAGCTCACTAAAGGAAAAGATGAATGATTTGAATTGTTCAAATCAATTGATGGAATAACATATTAATGAGATTAATATGATATGATTAATTATAGATCTGATCTATAATTAAGAGAGAAATAGTTGAATAGGATTCAAGTATTAAATTCTTATGAATTTGATTCATAAAGAATTAATTAATTAATTTTGAGAGGTAGAGACAAATAAACATATTATGTTTATTAATTAAATAAATAAATATTTAATTTAATTTAATATGATTATTTAATTAATGGGCTAATTAATTCAATAATAGTTATTTAGTTAAATTAGCCCTAAGGGTAATTTTTGAAAGCTATGGAGAAAGTCTCCATATAAATTCATCATTTTACCCAAATTAGGGTAGGGATTTCATTTTGATGAACCCTAGCCTCCAAATCATTTTCCTCTAAAAAATTTCTCTTTTCCATATTTTCTATTCTTTTTCCTCGATCAAGGTGTGAGAGACCACTCTTCTCTCTTTGGTTCCTAGAGAATAAAGAGGTCTCACTTACAGTGGTGTCTATTGTTCGTTGGAGAATCATTTCAAGGAAGACAACAAGGAAATCATGAAGAGTTTGGGAATCGACGAAGGTATGTGATATTCTTCTTCCCCTTTTCTCTTCTCTCTTCTAAGCATGTTAATCTACAAGTTTATCCTCTATTTTGTTTAGTTTAGTTGCTATTTTATTTCAATTTAAACTGAAAAGACGAAATGCAACGCGTTCCCACGCTTCTGCTTGGGATTCGATCCCTTCACTCAAGATTAAGACTAAGTTGCCTAGGTCATTCAATTGAAATAGGAATCAAACTAGTTAACGACATTACATCTAGTATTACTGTTTCACAATCCGATCTTATACAAACTCATTGCATAGGATATCCCTACTCGCGTGTCACCTACACGAACGTATTGGATCATTGCGTTTGTATCAAATACAAAGTGGGTCGTATCCATAGTGTCACTAAGATAAGGTACCCAATCCTATCCCAATACTATAGACCCTTTATGGTGTTTCTTGAATATTGATCCCTATCAACATACAGTTCAAGACTCATAAGGCAGTCTTGGATGTTAGTTTATTGGATTTAGGGTTATTAAGACAAAGTAGAATACAACATTATCAATAACACTTATTGATTTAATATCAATAACTCTTTATTAATGACGGTTAATTAATAACATTTACTATCTACAAATTTTAAAACATAAAACTTAACATATTCTAGGTCAGCTCATGACCCAAGGAACACCTAGGGTATAAAGGATAAAAATCTGTGAGGAGCCTATTCTTGAGGTGGGCTCGACATAGTTGAGCACATAACTTCATCATAAGATGGAGAAGTGCGTTGGAAAATCAGTTGGACCTCAAAAGGGTTTAGCACGATAGGCCCAACAGCCCCTAGTAAGTTCGAACTAAGTTTTGCGACGGGGTAGCAATGGAAATTGAAGGGGATATCATACTCCCAAAGTCCGAGATACGTCTCGTGATGGGGTAGCGTAGAGATTGAAGGGGAGATTGTACTCCTAAGTTGACTGCAACGATCCTAAAGATTTCTGCCAAATTATGGTGTTTCAGATAAGCTTTATTTCTAACACAAAGTTTCTAATGCTGCATTGAAAAATAGTAGCAAGCTTATTCAAATCTCATGTATTTGTTAATAGCTAAAAATATGTATGACATAATTATTTTGTTATAACCTTTTGTCTTCTTCGTAACAATTTTGCATTCTAGAAAAAAATGATTTTTGGTCAGATAGAATCGGGATAAAGAATAAATCAAGATAAAAAGAGATAAGATAAGATTTAATCTAACTTGTTTGGGATCAGGAAAGATTAGGAAAAGCCATATCCTAATCTTAGGAGGGTTAAATCTCATATCTTAATCATAGTAGGATTAAGATCAAATCCTCTCTAAATAGATAATTGTGGCTCCATATGAGGTGACTTAAACTTTTTACTCTCATTCTACAATTCTCTTATTGACATTAGGCATCAGAGCCTTTTTTCTTTGTTTTACAAGTTTTCTCTTCCTTAAATTACAAATCTAACTGTTGTTGTCACGTGAAGGTCAAGTGAGTTTCCCTATCTCAAATTTGATATATATTTTTTTTTTTTTTTGGAGTTAAAAGTTCAAATTTTTATTGAACTAAAAAAAGTCTCCAAAACATACTTTGCTAGTATTGAATAATATACCTTGGAAATTTCATTTAAATATAAAAATAACAATACAAGCATAGCTCAACTGACATAAAGTATATTCTTCCAACTAAAAGGTCAGTTGTTTTTTTTTTAAGAACGAACAACTAATAATTATAAAGGCAGCAAAGCCAAATCCACCTTGATCAAAAGACAGCCAATTAGGAAAAGCATCCCACCAATAGTGAGATTTAACCTCATCTGCTACCCAATAAATGATACCATCTACCACTTAATTTTGAAATCATCGAATGTGACAAAATTAAATCTCTCATTGCACCTTCACAGATAGAATATTTTCCATCACATATTTTACCATTATTAACACATTTTCCTCTTCTATCAATGACACACCGTTGTCGCACTATTTGACTCCGCCATGGAATATTTGAAATGACCTTTGAAAATCCAAATTCAATCGCACGGACCTTTATAAACACATCAAAACCTCCTTGAACAGCCTTCCCTCCTGTTGCAGTAAACGCACCTATATGATCTCAGGGCTCCCATCTAATGCTCACCTCTGCACTCCCTCGCATCACATGGCAAGGCTACCCATCAGTCTAAAGGACAAGCCCAACCAATCACCTTGCACCCCCTCTCTCTTTCTATCACATCTTGTGTTCTGAACTTGGTTATGAACCTCCCAGATGCACCATAACACCACCAAGAATGTCTCCCCGCCATCCTGCTTTCCATGCTCCTACACTCTCTCATAGTGGTCTATCGTTGTCCATCTATTCTTGACACACATTAAAGACACTATATTAGTAGGGGAAAATGAGGCCAAATGGTTGAAGCTCATTGCTTTATATATTCATTTTTGTATTTAGAACACCACAGAGAATAATAGGAAATGACGATTTCTTCTAGGAAAAAAAAAACCCTAATCCTCTCTAATAAGATTTTCCTTATCCAAATCCTAATTTTTCAAACGAACAAATAAATCGATTAAAAAGATTTAAATTTTGATGTAAGTATATCCATGTTAAAAAACCAAACAACCAAATAGACACGAAATTCAAACCAATGACAGAATTTGTTGTTTGATCTATTACCAAATATCAACAATTTCCTTACACAAAGAACACTTTTTTCACTTTTCACACTTTATTGTCTACTTTTCATCTCTTCTTTGTCACATCTCAATAAGGATGTTCAAGATTTAACCTAGACCAAATTAAAAAACTTTTTGTACAAAGAAAAAAGAAAGAAACTTTGTAGGGTTGTTTTCACTGCAAAGTCGTTCGGAATTATCTGAAACGACTCTGCCAATCCCTGCCATGCCTCTTTCTTAACACTACACTCTTCAGTACGGCGAATAA
Organism: Benincasa hispida; assembly: GCF_009727055.1. NCBI lineage: Eukaryota > Viridiplantae > Streptophyta > Magnoliopsida > Cucurbitales > Cucurbitaceae > Benincasa > Benincasa hispida. The sequence continues at coordinate 3,772,428 of NC_052353.1, forward strand.
ACAGATGCTGCTCCTTTTTTTCCATCTTTCTCCATATCAAAAACCTTGAGAACTAAACAACAAATCCCCCAAAATTCCCCTTTCCTCCATGGCTCTTCTTCTCTTTTTCATCACCCTTCTTCAATTTTCCTCCATTTCCAACCAGCAACAGCTTCCTCTGCTTTCTTCTCTCGAGCGAGAGACTGTTTTTTCCGTTCTCGCCGCCGTCAACTCCGTCATCCCTTGGCGGACCCTCTTCCCTGACGATGACCTCTGCTCCGCTCCTCCACATGGCGTCGTTTGTGACTACTTTTATGAATCCCTTAACAGTACGGAGCCTGACTCTGTTCATATCACTGAAATGAGCTTCGGTTTTATCTCCGATTACTCTGCGAATCCACCTTGTTCTTTGAATTCTACCATCGACCCAGTTCTTTTCTCCGCCTTTAGGTACTTGCGGAAGCTTTTCTTCTATAAGTGTTTCACCGGCGATGTTGCAGTTTCTTTCTCCGGCGGTGTTTTGCCGGCGAGTTTGGAGGAGCTTGTTTTGGTGGATAATACGGCGTTGGTTGTTTCTCTTGAAAGTTTGTTTGGCAATTTTACTAACATAAGAAGAGCAATCGTTACTGGAAATGGCGTTTACGGTCAAATCCCAGAGTGGATTTCTGATTCCGGCGAACTGGAAGAGATTACTTTCTCACGGAACCGTCTTAACGGTCAGATTCCGGCAAGTTTGTCGAAACTTAAGAAGCTGAAGATTCTTGATCTTAGTGGGAATTTCCTCGACGGATTTGCCCCTGAATCATTAGGAAACCTCACGGAGCTTCTGAAATTGGATTTAAGCTTCAATAAAATCTCCGGCAGAATTCCGGAAAGTTACCGGAATCTGCAGACACTGGAGTTTCTAGACTTGAGCTTCAATCGATTTGGGAATTTCGGGATACCCAAATTTGTAACAGAGATTCCGAGGTTGAAGGAGGTTTATCTGAGCGGAAATTTACTCGGAGGGGAGATTCCAGAGAGATGGGAAAAGGTCGAAGGCTTGTCGGCGATTGGATTTTCCGACATGGGTTTGACCGGAAAAATTCCACCGTCAATGGCGGTTCTTCTGAGAAATTTAAGCTACTTGAGACTGGACGGAAACAATCTTGAAGGGACATTGCCGCCGGAGTTTGGATTTTTGAAGAAATTGAATGAAATCAATTTAGAAAACAACAATCTGAGCGGCAGAGTTCCATTTTCTTCAAATTTCTCTGCAAAAATTGGAAAGAAATTGAGGTTGAGAGGGAACTCAGATCTCTGTGTTGATGAAGAACTGAAGAATGTTAAAAATGGAAGCATTTTGGGGAAGATGAAACTCTGCTACCAATCAAATATCACAGATGATCAGATTTTCCTTAGTGGGTTTTCTTCTTCTTCCTCCTCTTCTTCTTCGTTGATGTTTGATTTTCAAAATCTGCTGTTAATTGGGGTTTTGTGGATTTTCTTGGTAAAATTTTAGGAGGTTTTGGGATAGAGAAGGAGGGATTAAGAGTTGGATTAAGGATGATAAGAGAGATTAAGTAGGGAGATTAAACCGACTGAGATGAATTTGGGTTTTTTTTTTTAATTTTTACATTTAGGGTTTGAAGGAGTGACAATGAGGAAAGTGAAAAAAAATTGTAATTAAGTTGTGTTAATTTACAGCTTATAGTGATATAAACAGTAATGGGATTTTGATTTTAATTAGTTTTAAAGCTTATTTGGTTCATTAATTTCATGATTAGTTTTATTTTTGGTGTTGCAACCCTCAGACATTCTGTTTCTGTTTAGAATTTTGGAGGAAGAGTTATTTAGGCTTTGTTTACTTTATAGTTTCTTTGTTTTGGTTTGCTAATTTTTTGGATGCTTTCCCTTTCAAAGTTTAAATCAAATTCTAAGAATTTTAAAAAAAAAAAAAAATAGATATGGTATGAAAATGATTTTGTTTTTTGTTTTTGAAATTTATGTTTATTATTTTTTTTATATTTTTATGCAGGAACGATTGAATTTATAATATGTTTGAGAATAAAAAACGAAAAACAACTTTTTAGCGACTCTTTTTTTATTTTAAATTTGGTTTGATATTTGAAAACATTGATAGTAAATGAATGACAAAACAAATATATTTATAGTTATGGATGGAATCTTAATTTTTCTTTTAAAATATATATATATATATATATATTATATATATATCTTTTGAAATTTGGTCAAGAAATCAACTATTTTCTTAAAAAAGATGATCATTGTAGAGAAATGGTGAGATTTGAGCAAACAAGCGAAATTTTCAATAAAAAACCAACAACCATGCCTTGGTTGGTAACCATTTTTATTTTTCATTTTTGAAAATTGAACTTTGCATCTTTATTAAGTAGAAACTGGAATGTTTGAATGTTTAGCCACATTTCAAAAACAAAAACAAGTTTTTAAAAACTACTTTTTTTTTTTCAAAATTTGACTTGATTTTTTAACTATTAATAAAAAAATAGATAACAAAATAAGAAATTTGAATGTGGAAATAGTGTCTATAGATTTAATTTCAAATAATAAAAACAAAAAACTAAATGATTATCAAACAAGATCAAACGTTTTTTTTTTCTCGACAATCATCCTATTGAACCTTAGTTATTGCAGTTATTTAAAAATATACAAGTTTTTCTAGCAAGTTATCTACTTAATAAATATTTAGAAATTAAAAAATTAAATAGATAAAATAAGGTAATACTAAGTATAGGTTGCACTAATCTCCATGCCTCGAATTATAGAGCTAATATATATATATTATCTTGTTTAGAAAAAGAAAACCTGTCACATTTGGATGTATTGTAGGGGTATGTGATGATTTTTCGATAAAATATTTATTTTAATTCATAATATTTAAATGTTTTTTTTTTTTTTTGTAATTATCTATGGTTCAAAATATTTCAATTTAATGGTCTCTGCTTCCATTTTTTTCCAGCTTTATCCCTCGCCATTGGTGAATGTATTGGTCGTTGATAAATTTTGAGAGAATGTTTTCAATTTTTCCTCTAAATATCTTGAAAATTAGCAAATTCTTCACGTTATAATATTCTCTTAAATGACTATTTTCATTTATTAATTACCATGTCAAGTTTTTCGAAAAATAAAATGCTCATTTGATAATGTTTTTATTTTCAATTTACTGTTTTTGTTTTTTACTTTTTAGAAAATAGATTTATTTGATAATTATTCTCGTTTTTTATTTTTAAATTTTAAAAAATATTACTGAAAATTGATCAAATTTAAAAAACTACGAAAAGTAGTTTATATCGTTTCTATTTCTATTTATAATTTCTGGATGGGTAGAAATTTTGGTTTTATCCCGTCAGTCATGGGATTGAATCCCACAAAAAGTAATTTTTTGGACCTTTCCAATTTTTATTTTAATTTTTGAATTATCTGATTTTTATATTATATTTCAATATCCTATCCAAATATTTTTTTAACTATCCTTTATTTATGTATTAGTTTAATATTGAATTATAAATTTTCTAATACTTAGATTTATATTTTTTTTTTCAATTATCATTTTTTCAATAGGTAAATTTCAGTATCTTTGGAATTTTTAAATTTTAAATTTTGCAGAGTAGTATAATTGAGTTATATGTGAATCAAAATTATTTAAGACAATGATTCAAATGAGAGATGACATTGCCGATTAATTTTGGGCAATGTTTAAAGGATGTAGATACAGCTTTGTTTTTATATTTAGTTTTCCATCAAGGTTTAGCGGTATTAAATGATATAAACTTTTGATAATTTCTTTTCCGATGGTTAACGTATGACATATCTTCTTTATATACGTGTGTGTGTGTATATATATAGTTTCCATTTTTGAATTACCTCATATTTGTCATTTTCACTATCGGAATAAGCCATTAAGCACAAGAGAGCTCCATCACAATATATATATAAACAAGAAATAAGAAACAGAAACATAAATAAGAAATAGTTATCAAATGTTTCTGTTTCTCTTTTTCAAGAAATGGAAAATAAAAATAGTTATCGAATATATTCATGTTTCTAGTTCTTAAAATACAAAAACGTGAAACAAAAAATGGGGAGCAATAAATGGAAGACGGAAAACATGAACGTTATCAAACGGGCCCAAAGTATTCTCTTATCAATCGTTCAATTTTAACATTCGTCAAAAGGAAGCATAACTCAACTGTCATATAGATGTATTTGTGACCAAAGGACGGAGAGATTCACCAATGAAAATTGACATATAATATGTGTTAACGACTAAAAAATTTGTAGTTCAAATCTCTCTACCTTTTATACTTAAAAGGATAGAAACAAAATTGAAAAAGAAAAAATAACTCAAACATTATTAAATTTAACATATATTAATTTAGCCAAAATAAGTACCTACAAACGTTCATTAAATAAAGTAGAAGTCAATAGTAAAATAATAGATCTCATTCATTGTACAATAATAGATTTACGTAATAAATATTAGTTTACTCAATTTAATGAACAATGTACGAACATGTTGCAATAAATAAATAAATAAATAAAATAATGTTCGAACATGAATAATTAGACCTATATTTCACCCTAAAATGCAAATAATGTCATTCATTTCATCACGCAATAATTTCATATAGTGCATCAATAAGTATTGGAACATTTAATGATCTCTAGGCTTTATTTATATTTTCAAAAAAAAATTGATGAAAGTGATTCAAAAAATTTATTTTTTAATGAAAAAAATATATCCCTCAAAGATTATTTATTATTATTATTTTGACAATATGTAGGGTGGAGAAGTGAATCTCGATCCTTGAAGTTGATAGTTCAAGTTTCATCCTTATTTAGCTACGTTCAAGATGGTCTCAAAGATTATCTATTTAAATACAATGAAATGTTATTATATGCAACATCTTAATATGAATGTAGTACGTGTATTAAATTTTTGTTGACTTATCAACATTTTCACTAATATATCTATATGTTTTCAAGTTTCTACATCAACATAAGAGGTAAATCTATATTTCTTTTGTATCATAAAAAACTAAAAATGAAAAAAAAAACAAAAACAAAAACAAAATCTTACCCATGTAAATATAATATAAATTATAATAAGCATTTTAACTTATTAATATATGAGGTTTATTTACTAATTTAAACATTTTTTTTATTTTTCAAAAATATCTATCGACGTCGACATCTATCAATAATTTTATCTACATTTTTATAACATTGAGACTTTGACATTTCGATTTGCATCAACATTCTTTTATCAAAATAGAAGCTCGATGAAGTGTCTAGATAGAAACGAAACTCAATGACCATTCATTTTATTATTTCTAATAAGAACTAAGAGTTTGTTTGGATTGATATCTTAAGTATCTAAAATATTGTTAAGTGGAAAAAAATATATATTTTATACGTTTAAAAAATCAATCCAAACATGCCTAATATAATTTTGACTAAGCAAATTAGTACTTTCTTTCGTTAAATACTTCATTTGATCCAATTATTTTTCATTAAATACAAAGTATAAATTTATCATTGAAATAGACACCAAAAGGGGTATTTGATTTCTTCCTTTACTTTGTACCAGAAAGAGTATTTTATCTCTTTTTTCTCTAGTATTTTTTGTTCATGAAGTTTATCCATCAATGGAAAAAACATTGAATTAAATGAACTTGTTGTTTAATAAGTTCTTGTATTTTATAAAAAAAATTATACGTTCAAGATTATTGGTTTAGTTTTCAAGAAAAAAAAAAAGTATATATTTAGTCTTTTCATTTTAATTGTGTTTAATAGATCCATATCATGAATTTCGTTAATTAAAATCGTACATTACCAAGTGTCTAGACTTGCCTAAAAATGGCTAACCACATTATTAAGGGATGTCCCAAACAAGACTCAAAGTCTACGATGGGCACAAGTCCAAAGGAATCAGAAGACAGCATAGGAAAGCATGGATGCAAAAAAAAAAAAAAAAAAAAAAAAAAAAAAAAAAAAAAAAAAAAAACAGACCCTTAGGTTTAGGGTCGACCAGTAAAGCCGAAGAAAATTACTATTCAAGAAATAATTGAGGAGCTCGACCTGGGACTTGTCACAGATGGTTTGTAGTATATGGATAGAGAAGAACCTTATCCTGGTAACACTACAGATGCGGTCCGCTTTGTGGAATTGTTACAAGTGTTGTGACTTGTCACAGATGATCTGATCCTGATTATTCGTGTAGGGGACATGCGAGCGGGGCGTCTATTTACAAAGAGTTTGTATAAGACCTGACCACGAAGTGTTAACGTCTCGTTATATAACACCATTCATGACAGAGACTTCACTTCACTAAGATGGTCATAGGTAACATGACATCAATCCTGAGTGAGTTGAGAACTCTTGCCGTTGAGAGCGGTCCTTTGATTTGCATGGGTGCGAGTGACCAGGCCGCTGACTCAAACCTACTACTTTGGGGATTTGTCTGATTTGGGAGCTAGAAACTCAGCTACACAAGATGGAATTCACTCCTTCCCCGAAGTAGGGGTAAGTAGATAGATAGCTCCCTTAAAGGTTGATTTCAGGGCTTGAACAATGTGGCGCCACACACCTTCTTATGGCCCGAGAGGTGTTCACACATAGTTGGACTATGTTGTATTGTTCATTAGAGGGATCAGTGGTACTTAAGGAGTGAGATGTAACTACAGGGGAAAAACGGTAAATTAGCCCAGCTATACTTACGAGCATCTGTGAAGGGTTATCGTACTCATTATTGGTTATATCTGACAGACACAGAAATATATCTGTGGTAAGAAGAGTTCAACTATCAGTCTTTAGTGAAATACCTGGCAGTTAACGGATGGTGGATTTCATGGCTAAAGAGTTTAGTCAGGTATTCATGTACCGTTGGAGCTTCGAGCCATAAGTCCATAGGGTCCCCTTGGTAGCTTGGATAAAAGATGAGAATTAGTTTTTGGGTCAGTTTGAAATGTTCAAATTGACAAGACGGAGTTCAAATTGATATAATTGAATTGGTTAATTATATATTATATGATTGACTAAATGTATGAGATACATTATTTTGAAGAAAATTAGATATAAATATGATTTACATCAAGTAGAGGAGAAAACACTATAGTTGATATATGATATCAAACTATAGGTTATGTATATAATATGATTATATTTTTTATTTTATTAATTAGACGGTTATGAGATAATTGGCCAGCATTTTCTCCGAATTCGTGCGTTAATGGGAAGTTTAATTCAGTTCTAGTAATTGAAGAATAAAATGAAAATGGTTTTCATTTTGCAAGGGAGACGCATAATCGTTCATGGTGTGATAAGCCTTCTATCGCTTAGTGTTTAAGAGCCTATATGATAACGCCCGCTTACTAAACAATCGCACACTAACGCACCCTTTATCTAGACAACCCCTTACCTTTTCATAGACAATCGCTTAGCGCCTGAGCATAACTAAACAATCGTTTACCTTTTCATAGACGGTCGCTTAGCTTTTATTACACGATCGTGTACACCGCACTAAACGATCAAGCACCCGACTATACGATAGTCTTCCCATTCTCCCACTTGCTTGATCGTAGTACAGGATAGCCGTTCCTTCTTCCCTCTACCAATTCCATCAATGCCCACCCTTTAGATTCTCACTCCAAGAATACTGAGGACTTCGAGTGGTGGTGTCGTTCTCGTTTGCTATTGTTCATGCAAAGCTGTTCGTGTAGACAATCGAGCTGTTGTTAGGCGATTACTTGGTGGACTAATGAGAGCGAGAGTCGTTGTTCACGTGAAGAAAAGTCTTCAACTGGTATGTTCTCTCAATCTCTTGTGTTTATCCTTTAAAAATACTAGTAATTTAGTGTAATCAATGAATATTTGTATGTTTGAATGTATATATGGAAATTCTGTCACAATGAAATGGAAAGATCTGCTTCCGCTCATAGGTACTCTTGTATAAGAGTTCCTTCAATTGGTATCAAAGCCAGATTTCTGATATTTCAATTTTATTGCTGCAAAGAATTGCATTTACATTTTCGGTGGGTGCAACATGTCTACTCTTTGTTTAATTGTTAATTCGTTCGTGGATGTGTGGATTAATGGAGTTTTCTGGGATGAAACCATGGTTTGTTAAATTCTTTTACATTTCCAGTTAATTGTAAAGGCCCCTGCATTTTTTAGCATAATTAATTGCCATCGAGAATGTAATTTCAAAGTTAGTTTGAGTTTTGAGTCGTTTGTAAAGAAGTTCGGAGCAAGGGTTGTTGTTCTTCAAGGAAGAAGACGACCAAGCATTGGTCGGATCATGTAGATGATGGGTAGACGATCACTGAGTATTGGATGCTCGGGTTTCGTTTAACGCTTAGTTACTGACTATACGATCGTGGAGTAAAGGCGTGGTAAATCGTTTACCTTTTCGCATGTTAAGCGATCGTCTAGACGATCAGGCTTCACAGTCTCGTTGTCGTCTGAGCAATTGTTTAGCTTTTCGTGCTATCGTCTAATGTAGGTTACACGATCGTTTACCTGGAAGTGTTTACTAAATGATGGAGCTTCACCCGGCGGTTCAAGACCTGGTTCACTTGTGAACCGGTTTGCTCAATGGAAAAATATAATAGATAGAATTTTTCATTCCAATTTTAGTGATGGTTCATCCCGGTCTATTAATCTGTGTTTTAATACATGAGATGTATGTTTAATTATATGTCATATGCTATGCACATATAGAAAAATCCCACCTTAGGTTATGTATTGGTCATGCATCATCTCTTTATTATAAGTGTTATGATTTAGAGAAGTATGATTTATATTACGTAAGAGCATGATCATGCATCATATAATATAAGAGTTATAAGTTTTCATTTTGTACATGCCAGACCATGAATCAGTAACTGCATCCAATCTCCAAAAAAAATCCCACTTATTTCGAACTTTCTCTTTTTGGAATGGAATATTTACGGAATCCCAATGAATAGGATCAAACCTTATTCCATGAAAGCATGCTCATGCATCATATAATATAAGAGTTATATTTATGCATGCATAAAGAGCATTGTCATACATCATCTTTATATTATAATTGTTATAGTATAAGGGTGTATGGAAAGCATGTTTGCTTAGTTATTACTAGTATATAAAAGTTATGTATAGTAATGATCGGACATTGCATGAAGCATGACACATAGGTTACTTTATAAGCGTTATAAATACCTTGTTATGTGGCAATATGTTTTAATTGTTTCTTTTTAAAGGTTAAAGAAAAATTAGAACTAAAAGCAATAAGAAAGACATGCATGCTCACTTAGGTTTAATTCGTGGTTTTAAAATGTTTAAAACTTGGATGGCATAGACCTAAGATCACAGTTCTAATATGATTAGCAACCCTTAGGCTTTAATCTTTTAATCAGTTTAATGGGATTAAATTGACTAATAAAAGGTTAAAGTGTAGCAAATCTATCTATAAGAAACCTTTTGTTTAAGGCGAGTTCTGTATAGGCTGGGATATTTAAATTGACAGAAACGTAATACCCCTACTTGGAAACCTACCTGGAAAGGTGAATTAGATAGATTTGATGCATGCATGCAAGTTAAGGACAGTCCATTAAAATGTTTAAATATGACTACTTGAACTTGTTTATTTCATAGACAAGTTGTTTATGAGCAGACTTAAAAGATGACTTAGACTAAAATCAGTAGCCGAATTGTCTAGGTTAATGAACCCCTAGGTTAAACATTCAGTGGGAGGCATTTTGGGTATATGACGATTCATTTAAACCTTCCACGTTTCTCCCTTATAGTCCACACCGTGAGATCTACCCACTTAGCCTCGTGGCACCCTGGGAGTGTCCCCCTAAAGGATGATATTTGGGTAGGTCAATATCAAGGTGGATAGAGAGAATGTTCATAGTAACTGGGAGCGAGGAGTGCAATAGCATATCCCACGGTCTCCCTCGTTAGATTGAATAAAGTTTCTGCACATCGCCTCGAGGCACCCTAGGAGTATCCCCCCTATAGGATGGCAGTTTTGCGCGTTTCTTTATTTGATCTCCTGTAAGAGGATAAGGTTACTTAGTCTCTTGTCCTAATCTTCTTCTTCCCTACGGTGGGCTCATTAGGGCGGCACTCTAGCACCGAAAGCGAGGGGTCACACTTACGCGGAATTATTAAGGGTTAACAGTTCTGAACTAAATAAATGGTGGTTGTTAGGTTCAGTTCCAAGAGTTGGTTCTGCCTGATAGTTGAGAACGTCTCATCCCAGTGAAGGGGCATTTGAGCACCCCACCAGTGATGTTTGTCCTGCCTCATGGGGCATCATTGCGAAATAGAAGTCTTAAACACTTAGGGTACTTGGAAACTGTTTTGCTAAAATTAATTGGTTAAAATGTGGTTTAGCAAAATCTTATAAAAGTTTGTTTGTTTTTCAACAACAAGTTTTAAAATGGCTACAGCCACAATAACTTTGCTTAGTGTTGACAAACTTACTTGCGACAACTGTTCAACTTGGAAACATATGATCACGATAATACTTATATCGAGGATCTCATGTTTGCCCTCATGAAGGTCTGTCCTTCTATTCCAGCTCCAAACACCGCTTGAAATGTTCGGGAGGCGTACGAGCGATGAACACAGGCAAATGATAAGGCCCAAGTCTATATCTTAGCCAGTCTTAATGACGTTTTGGCCAAGAAGCATGAGCCCATGGTCTCAGCGCGTGAGATCATGGAGTCCCTGAGGGGGATGTTTGGACAATCGTCTGAACAGCTCAAGCACGAGGCTCTTAAATACATCTTCAACTCCAAAATAAAGGAAGGCACCTCTGTTCGTGAACATGTGCTTAATATAATGGTCCACTTCAATGTGGCGGAGATGAATGGGTCTAGAATCGATGAGGACAGTCAGGTTAGCATAATCCTGCATTCATTTTCAGAGAGCTTCATGCACTTTGTTAGTAATGTGATTCTTAACAAAGTGAAATATACCCTTACAACTCTATTCAACAAGTTGCAGACATACCAATCTTTACTGAAAAGTAAGGAGAGGAAAAGGGTTGAGGCAAATGTTGTTTCATCTTCTAGGACGTTTCATCGAGGTTCGACCTCAGGAACGAAGTCTGCACCTTCTACTTCTATCTCTGTAAAGGGGAAGAAGAAGAATGGTGGTAAAGGGAAGGGAAAATGCCTGCTAACCCGCCACCTGACGCCCCAAGGAGGCATCCGCCGCCGATTGAAAAAGGAAAATATTTTTACTGCAATCAGGACGGACACTGGAAGAGGAATTATCCTTGCTGGTTGAAAGAAAGGAAGGTCGTCAAGGCTAAGGCCAAGGCAGACAAAGGTAAATATGATTTACTTGTACTAGAAACATGTTTAGTGGAGAATGATGATTCGGCCTGGATAATTGATTCAGGAGTCACTAATTACGTTTGTTCTTCTTTTCAGGGGATTAGATCCTAGGGACAGCTGGAGGCTGGTGAGATGATGATGCGAGTAGGCACCAGACACGTCGTCTGAGCTTTGGCAGTGGGAGGCATCCAGTTATATCTACAGAATAGGTTTCTAGTTTTAAAAGATGTGTATGTAGTTCCTGAACTTAAAAGGAACCTCAATTCTGTAAAGTTTCTATTACAATGTAAATATACGTTTTCTTTTAATGTGGATAAAATATTTATTCATAAAGATGGTGTTGAAATTTTTACAGCTTATTTGGAAAGTAACTTGTATGTGCTAAGATCGTTAGCCTTAAGTTCTCTCCATAACACAGAGTTGTTTAAAACTGTCGTAACTCAATCTAAACGTCAACTAATTTCTTCAAAAGAAAATGCCCAACTTTGGCACCTTCAATTAGGGCACATCAATCTCAATAGGATTGAGAGATTGGTGAAGAATGGGCTTCTAAATGAGTTAGAAGAAAATTCTTTACCACTGTGTGAATCTTGCATTAAGGGTAAGATGACTAAAATACCTTTTACTGGAAAAGGTTATCGAGCCAAAGAATCTCTTGAGTTAGTACATTCTGACCTTTGTGGTCCTATGAATGTGCGAGCCCAAGGTGGCTATGAGTATTTTATCAATTTTATTGATGATTACTCTAGGTATGGGTATGTTTATCTGATGCAACGGAAGTTTGAATCCTTTGAAAAGTTCAAATAGTTCAAGGCTGAACTTGAAAACGTATTGGATAGACGGATTAAAACACTTCGATTGGATCGAGGTGGAGAGTTTTTGGATTTTGGGTTCTAAGACTATTTGATAGAACATGGAATCGTTTTCCAGCTCTCAGTGTTGGGTACACCTCAGCAGAATATTGTAGCGGATAGAAGAAATAGAACTTTGTTGGACATGGTTCATTCGATGATGAATTACGCTTCCTTACCAGCTTCGTTTTAGGGTTTTGCAATGGAGACTGCGGTATACATACTCAACTGTGTTCCTTCCAAGAATGTTGCAAGGACACCTCTGAAGTTGTGGAACGGGCGTAAAGCTAGTTTACGTCACTTCCACATTTAAGGTTGCCCTACACATGTGCTTGAGGCAAATCCCAAGAAGTTGGAACCACGGTCAAGGTTATGCCTTTTTGTAGGCTAACCCAAAGGTACAGGAGAGGGTTATTTTTATGATCCATTGAAAAATAGGATATTTGTTTCTACGAACGTTACTTTCCTAGAAGAGGATCATATTAAGAAGCACAGTCCACATAGTAAAGTCGTATTACGTGAGCTTTCCAACAAAACTACTGAAACTTCAACAAGAGTTATTGAAAGACCTGCTTCATCAGCAAAAGTTATTGATGATAGTTCATTTAGTAGGTCGGTTCCACCTCAAGAGTTGAGGGAACCTCGACGCAGTGGGAGGGTTGCAAACTCGCCTGTTCGCTATCTAGGTTTCACAAAAATCCTTGCTATGGTAGCAATTAGCGACATTGAGGATTCATTGTCTTATTAGAAGGCAATAGAGGATGTAGACCGGGATGAATGGGTCAAGACCATGGATCTCGAGATGGATTCGATGTACTTCAACTCAGTATGGGATCTTGTAGATCAGCCTAATGGGGTAAGACCTATAGATTGTAAATGGATCTACAAGGGCAAACGGGGTGCTGATGGGAAGGTGTAAACCTTCAAGGCTCAACTTGTGGCAAAGGGTTATACCCAGGTAAAAGGAGTTGACTATGAGGAGACTTTCTCGCATGTTGCCGTGTTAAAGTTCATCTGTATCTTCCTGTCCATTGCAGCTTATTATAATTATGAGATTTGGCAAATGGACGTCAAGACAGTCTTTCTAAATGGCAATCTTGAGAAGTCCATTTACATGGTGCAACCCAAGGGATTCATTGCCCAAGGTCAAGAGCAAAAATTTTGCAAACTGAATCGGTCTATTTATGGGCTGAAACAGGCGTCTAGATCTTGGAACATTCGGTTTGATACTGCAATCAAATCATATAGCTTTGACCAAAACGTTGATGAACCTTGTGTCTATAAGAAGATCGTCAACGCTTCAGTAGTTTTCTTAGTATTGTATGTAGACGATATGCTACTCATTGGAAATGATGTAGGTCTACTGACTACAGTTAAGAACTGACTAGCGACCTAATTCTAAATGAAAGATTTGGGAGAGGCTCAGTTTGTTCTGGGTATACAGATCTTTCGAGATCGTAAGAACCAAGTGCTAGCACTGTCTCAGGCATTATATATTGACAAGATGTTGCTCAAGTACTCAATATAGGACTCCAAAAGGAGCCTACTGTCGTTCAGGCATGGAGTTACTTTGTCTAAAGACATATGTCCTAAGACGCTTCAAGAGGTTGAAGAAATGAGACGGGTCCTATATGCATCTGCCATTAGCGGTTTGATGTATGTGATGCTCTGCACTAGGCCAGATATCTACTACGCTGTGGGAATAGTCAGTAGGTATCAGTCTAACCCAGGCTAAGGTCACTGGACCACAGTGAAGAACATCCTAAAGTATCTTTGGAGAACGAGGGACTACATGCTCGTGTATGGATCTATGGATTTGATTCTTACTGGATACACTGATTCTGACTTTTAGACTGATAAGGACTCTCGCAAGTCCACTTTAGGGTCAGTCTTTACTCTTAACAAAAGAGTTGTAGTGTGGCGAAGCACTAAGAAGGGGTGCATTGCCGATCCACTATGGAGGCGGAGTATGTAGCAGCTTGCAAAGCTGCTAAGGAGGTAATCTGGCTCAGGAAGTTCTTGACAGAACTGGAAGTTGTTCCAAATATGTCTAAGCCAATCACTCTTTATTTTGACAATAGTGGAACATGGCGAACTCCAAGCAGCTTAGGAGTCACAGGCACGACAAACACATAGAGCGGAAGTATCACCTAATCCGCGAGATAGTGCATCAAGGGGACGTGAACGTCATGAAGATCACTTTGGAGCACAATATTGCTGACTCATTTACGAAAGCTCTCATGACTACAGTATTTGAGGGTCACCTTCAGAGCATGGGTCTACGGAACCGCCCGTAGCTAGACTAGGGCAAGTGGGAAATTTTATTGTACTGGGCCTTAATGCCCTAGTTTATAGCTATATACTGGTTTTTTGTACATCCCACTCGCTTTAGAACAAATGGGATATTGTTGGAGTTGATGCCCTAAAGTATTGTGTCCTATAGTTTGTAAATAGTTTGTACGAACACTTGTGGTATATAATATATGATATTTACTTCACTTTGATTTTGCATATTTGGATGTTTTATTTGCTTTACCACAAACCAATAAACTTAAAATCTCTGGTTATCTTTATGTAACTTAAACATGTGTGTGGTGACATACAAGTGGATCATGTCTTAAGTGATAACCAAAATGATCTGTAGTATATGGATAGAGTAGGGAAACCTTATCCCGATAACGCTACAGATGCGGCCCGCTTTGTAGAATGGTTACAACTGTTGTGACTTGTCACAAATAGTCTGATCCTGATCATTCGTGTAGGAGACATGCGAGTGGGGGTGTCCTATACAAAGAGTTTGTATAAGACCTGACCATGAAGGGTTAACGTCTCGTTATATAACACCGTTCATGACAGAGACTTCACTTCACTAGGATGACCATATGTAACATGACATCAATCTTGAGTGAGTTGAGAACTCCTGCCATTGAGGGAGGTCCTTTGATTTGCATGGGTGCGAGTCGCCAAGCCACTGACTCAAACCTACCTCTTTGGGGATTCGTCTGATTTGGGAGCTGGGAACTCAGCTACACAAGATGAAATTCACTCCTTCCCCGAAGCAAGGGTAAATAGATAGATAGCTCCCTTAAGGGCTGATTCTAGGGCTTGAACGATGTGGCGCCACACACCTTCTCATGGCTCGAGAGGTGTTCACACATAGTTGGACTATGTTGTATTGTTCATTAAATGGATTAGTGGTACTTAAGGAGTGAGATGTAACTACAGAGGCAAAACGGTAAATTGGCCTAGCTGTACTTACGAGCATCTCTGAAGGGTTATCGTACTCATGATTAATTATATCCGATGGACACAGAAATATATCTGTGGTAAGAAGAGTTCAACTATCTGTCTTTAGTGGAATGTTCGCCAGTTAACGGATGGTGGATCTCGTGGCTAAAGAGTCTAGTCAGCTATTCACATACCGTTGGAGTTCAATTATATATGATATAATTGAAGTGGTTAATTATATATGATATGATTGACTAAATGTATGAGATACATTATTTTGGAGGAAATTGGATATAAATATGATTTATATCAAGTAGAGGAGAAAACACTATAGTTGATATATGATATCAAACTATAAGTTATGTATATAATATGATTATATTTTTTATTTTATTAATTGGATGGTTATGAGATAATTGCCGGCGTTTTCTCCGAACTCGTGCGTTAATGGGAAGTTTAATTCAGTTCTAGTAACTGAAGAATAAAATGAAAATGGTTTTCATTTTGCAAGGGAGACACATAATCGCTCACGGTGTGATAAGCCTTCTATCTTAATGTTTGAGAGCCTATACAATAGTGACCGTTTACTAAACGATTGCACACCAGCGCGCCCTTTATCTAGACAATCGCTTACCTTTTCATAGACGATCGTTTAGCGCCTAAGCATAACTAAAGGATCGCTTACCTTTTCATAGACGATCACCTAGCTTTTATTTCACGATCGTGTACCCCGCACTAAACGATCAAGCACCCGACAATACGATAGTCTTTCTATGCTCCCACTTGCTTGATCGTAGTACACAATAGCCTTTCCTCCTCCTATCTACCAATTCCATCAAAGCCCAACCTTTGAATTCTCACTCTGAGAATACTGAGGACTCCGAGTGGTGGTGTTTTCCTCGTTTGCTGTTGTTCGTGCAAAGCTGTTCATGTAGACGACCGAGTTATTGTTGGGCGATTACTTGGTGGACTAGTGAGAGTGAGAGACATTCGTTCACGTGAAGAAAAGTCTTCAACTAGTATGTTCTCTCAATCTCTTGTGTTTATCCTTTAAGAATGCCAGTAATTTAGTGTAATCAATGCATATTTGTATGTTTGAATGTACATGTGAAAATTTTGTCACAATGAAATGGAAAGATTCGCTTCCGCTCATAGATACTCTTGTATAAGAGTCCCTTCAAAAAGAAACCATGCAAGTGGTGTTAGGAAACATTAACGCATGTGGCTCTAATAAAACTAAGTTTGTAGAGGTTATAAGGGATTAAGCATTGAAGCCAAGGACAACCATGCGAGGTATGGATGCATGTTGGCCGAAGCGTTGGCAAGAAGCACTGCCCAAAGGTTGCTCATGCATTGGGATGATAAGAGGTTGTGTGAGCAAGAGCGAGAGGGCTAGACAATGAGCGCAAGACACTAAGTGTTGAGACTGGGCATGCACGCTGACTAGTATGCGTGAGCATGGGCGTTGGGCGTTGGAGCATGTGCGCAGACGATTGCATAGCTGCTTGAAGCACTGGACGATTACACTAGACGATAGTGCTAAATGATGGGCTTGGGTGTTAGACGATGCGTTAGGCGTGAGCGCTAGGCGATAGACGCAAGCGCTACATGACAAGCATGAGCGCTAGGAGATAGGCGAAGCACTAGACGATGGGCGAGCGCTAGGCAATAGATGCAGGCTATACGATGTGCTAAGCGCTAGACGATGAGCGACAGTGAGAGGGCTGGATGATGAGCGACAGCGAGAGATCACTAGGTATTAAGCTATGCAATGAGCGCAAGAGCTACACGATGAGCGCAAGTATGTTTTCAAGCCATGATGGGCACATAGTGAAGTGTCTATGCATTGATGGGGCTTGCGGTACACAAGGATGATGGATCCACCCAGACAAAAGGCTATACCAAGAAGAGGTTGAGCTTAAGTTAGTAGGAGGTGGACAAATAGTGTTTCATGCAAGAAAGACTTATGAGGAAGACAACTCACACTTCATGCAAGTAGGAAGTGGCATGGAAGTAGGTGAGTGGCATGGAGAGTAGGTGGTGGCAACGCTTGGTGCAGACACTCCAAAAGTTTCTAAGTAGAAGGTGGCATGCGTTGGAGGCTTTAAGAGATGATAAGGATCGGTTTTTAAGGCCTATAAATACCACCACAAGTCTTTTCTTCAGTTCATAACTCAAATTCTCTTCAAAGAACATTAGGAAGAGTGTTAGAGGGCATTTGGAGGAAGCTATGCATTGATCAAGTGGTTCCAAGAGGAGGAGATGTTTTCGGATAGTGAGGTCCTGAAGTAGCATCAACTTAGAACAAGGATTTCTCCCAGAATACTCGTGCGTTTTAAGTGATTCCAAAGCCGCCTGAAAGCTCTGAAAGTCTATATTTCAAGGCAGGGCTGCCGGAGAAGAAGCTCAAATGAATCAGGCTAGAGAGTGAAGAAAGGTCGAGCTCTCGGGTAAACTTGAGCCATTCTTGATTATTTGAGAATTCAGGCCAAACCACGAGGAGTTCTGAGCTGATATTTTAAGGTAAGCTTCCCGAGACAGAACATGTTTGTAGAAGGAAGTGTCTCAAAATAAGGCTTGGAATGATGAGTAATCTAATCTTGAAGTTGAATCTGGAATGTAGGGTTCCAAAGGGAGCCCGAGGAAACCAAGGAACTTCTAAATAGAAAGGTTCCTACCCTACCAAAGTGAGTTGTATTTCCTTTAAGTCTTAAGCATATATTTTAGAGTATATGTATATGCTTATTTTGTGAATAAGTAATTAGAATGAGAATGAAAATATGTGATCGGGATGGTCAGGGGGTCAATAGACCTAGTTCCTGAGCCTAGAGCAGAACCTCATGGGATGGTCAGGGGACCGAGAGGTCTATTTCTTGAGCTTGTGAGAAGAACCTCATATGGGATGGTCAGAGGACCGACAGGCCTAGCTTCTAAGCCCATAAGTGGGGATCTATGTGCACATAGGCAACGCAGGAGAGTATGCGTTTATGACTAGTATCAATTTAAATATCTACCATGTGTGTAGGTAGAGTTGAGAACAGACTCATTATGATTAGTATCAATTTAACTATATATCGTGTGTGTAGGTAGAGTTGAGAACAGACACATTTGAGACTGAGGTTTGGATGTTAACCTCGTATTTGTGATATGTTTGTATTATTATGAGTTGAAATAGACTCTAGAAGTTGCTTACCACTCACTGAGCTTCTGGAAGCTCGTTCTTTTCTTTCATATTTTTTTTCCTAGGTAGCAAAAGGTGAGGAGTTCCAGGATACTGC
Organism: Benincasa hispida; assembly: GCF_009727055.1. Taxonomy (NCBI): domain Eukaryota; kingdom Viridiplantae; phylum Streptophyta; class Magnoliopsida; order Cucurbitales; family Cucurbitaceae; genus Benincasa; species Benincasa hispida. Next base: position 3,791,121 of record NC_052353.1, read on the forward strand.
TAAGGTCAAGGTCCGCCACACCACAACCATACTTCTGGTTTTAAGAGTTGTTGATGTAAACTTTGTAGTTAAGTCTGGGAGGGGGCGTGGCTGGTCGCAATCTCTAACATTGTTAGTGTTACAAATACACACAATCACATGCGAGTGTCAACAAGAAGGCATTCTAAATAGCTCTATTCGACAATCCAAAAGGGAATAAGTAAGCTCCCAAAGAGAATTGCGACTTTACTCTTTGTACTCAACTGAATTATATACACTATTTGTATTAAATTAGGCATAAGAGTATGATTGATTGAGCACCACACTGATGCAAATACTCTCGCATAGGCCAACTAGAAAGAAGAGAACGAGACTAAAGAAATGTTTCAACAAATGGCGCAAGAGCCCCACAACACAAGCGAGTTTTTTGCACCAATAAACATAAAAACTTTCTATAATAAGGTATCTATGTATAAGATAGCAAAGCTAATTCCTCCAAAGAAAATAAATAATAATAAATAAGAAGGAGAAGGTGATAGAGATAATGTAGAGATTTAAGAAACACAAAAGTTGAAAGTACAAGAAAAATATTTTTTTTAATATAAGAACTAAATAACTATAGGATAAAAATTCTAAGATATATATAAAAAATATATATATAGATAATACAAAAGCTTACTAGACATAACTTTTGAACACCCTAATTGATATAGATAATATCAAATTCATAATAACTCAACCTTTAATTTACATATATTCATAAGATAGGCCAAGAAAATGATAGAAGATATGAACAAAAGGTAAAAGTACTTTCCAATTTTTTACCCATTGATAGAAAATAGAAATAAAAAGGTATTTTAAAAAAAAAAGACTTAATATGTTTCAAAAAAAAAATTAAAAATAAATAAAAAGTAAAAAGTAAAACTAAGAAATTGCCCTAAATTACCTACTACCTTAAATTACATAATTGCCCCTCTCCCTTTTTCCATCTTCCCCAAAAGCAAATATTTATTATTTTTCATGTAAAAACCCCATCTCCCGTTAACAAGTCATCGTCGTTGGATCTAGAAATGGATCCGGCTACCGATCCAGCGTCCGACCCGTTATCGGAGATCTGAGACGAGCAAGTCTCGCCCGCCGTGGTTTTGGATCTTGATCTCGTCGATCCTTCCTCCTTTGATTTCTTCCGCCGCGCTTTCTTTGGAACTCCGGGAAGGCTCTGCGTCGGCGATTCGCTGCCCTGGTTCAGATCGGAGCTCCGGCGCGAATCCGACGAAGAAGATTCCTTGGACTTTGAAGACTTTTTTGACTTCGTCTTCTCCGATTTCTCTCTCGTGGTCGGAGACTCCCCCACGCTTCCGCCGACGGTGGACGACTGCCGTCTCGATGATTTAGGTAGCTCCGGCAGGTCACGAGTCGTAACTGCCATGTCTCTTTTTGAATCTATTCCAATTCCATATCCCTAATTAATTTCTCCTCCACACGTGTGTTTTTGTGTGAATTTAAAAGATTTTTTTAATTTCATTTTTTTTTAAGTACAATTTGGGTGAGAGGTTTGAACTCTCGAGATTTCACATTCGAATATTAATGGAACTATGCTCGATGCAAAATTTATGTATTTATTGACTAAATTATTGAAAAATACATCAATTGTAATACTATAATACTAAAGTTTCATAAATGTTTTTAAACAATATTTGTGGTAGAAATCTTTTATAATTTAATATATAAATTGAGACCTGAAACGTTGTGACAATAATCAAAATAATCCGATAATTCGTTTTTCTGTTTTAGGCCACAATCACATCATTTAGATGTCAATTTATGTAAAAAAATAATAATAATAATAATAAATAAATAAATAATCGGAAGAATTTCTGCTATAGGATTAGTTTTAAAATGTTTAAAAAATTTGAGGTTAATATTGAAATTTTTAAAAGTATAGAGGTGTTTTTTAAATAAAATTCCAAGCTTAAGGATATTTTGTACCATTTACTTCTTTATAATTTGGTTAAATTACAAATTTAGTCTCACTTTTCAATTTTGTATCTAATAAATTTTCCATTTTAAAAAAATTTTCAATTTTGTAGTTATTAAACTCAGATATATTTAATTCTAAAATTATTTAAAACCGGTCTTGGTATTTTAATATTCCATAAACTTTTAAATGTGTTTAATAAATTGACTTTATAAGCTTTTTCATTAAACTATACATTTTTAATCAACATTTTAAATCTTTAATTTTTTATCAAGTTGATATATGTCATAGGAAATTCAAAACGGAATGAAATCCAAAATAATAATTTAACATAAAAACTATTAAAATATAACAAAAAATAAATAAATAAAAGGGGAAAAAGTAAAGAAATGATACCTTGAGAAGCCCATTGGCCAGAGGCATCTTCTTGATGAGGAGCAGATGATATTCCTGGTGGAGCTTTGAATTCATTCATCTGCATTTAATGCCTCATGGATGAAAACATCCGTTGACATGTCGATATATCCGTAAATGGAAGGATTCGATATCGATATTAAATATATTAGATGATATAATTTTAAATTTACCTTCATCTATAAGCTTAAATCTTCGGGTCAATTAGTAATTTAAGAACATATCTAATATTCATAACTTAATTTAGGAGTAAAACCAACTTAATTATTAATCTAAGTAAATTTTATAAAATTCATGATTTACATAAAGATCCATCGATATCGATATCCGTAAACTTGAAATGTCAATGTCGGTATCAACATCAATATTTTAATCCTTGTTCATAAGAACACTTTTTTTTATTTTAGGTCTTAAGTTTGTATTTTCTTTTAAAAGTTGCAATATTAATCTTTATTTAATGTTTCAAAATCCTTTAACCTAAATTTTCATTCAAGTTCAGTTTTTTGTCCAAAAATATAAGACCTTGCTTGGTAATCTGATTTATTTTTTATTTTTAGCTTTTGGAAATTAAGTCTACAAAGAATCCTTCACTTCTAATTTTTTACTTTGATATCTATCTTTTACCAATGTTTTCAAAAACTAAGCTAAGTTTTTAAAGACTAAAAAAATTAGTTTTTTAAAAAACTAGTTTTTGTTTTTTGAATTTGAACTCATTTCCAGGCATCTTTATAATTATTGACCCGCCCCCACAAATATGTCAAACTAAGTTTCTACTTAGTTATGCATTTTATAATGTATTGCGTTAAGGATGATCATGTATTTCATAGCTTTAACACAATGAACGAAAATTACGATAGAGATGACAATCACATTAGAAACGATAGGTTTGTTGTGTTTTCCCATTTTTTTCACAGTTGGTTAGATTAGATAGCGATAGAGATGATCATCACTGATGTCATCCTTGATGCACAAACATAACCTTGTGAATAGGTTATCTGTACCAAAAAAAAAAAAAAAAAAAACCTTTAAAAAATGAAAAAAGAAAGATATACCCAGCTTGGAGAATTGACTGAAGGACCATCCCATCCAATATGGGCAACATGTTTGACATCTGTGGGAAACCCAATTTGCATTTCAGGTTCTTTCTCATTATCTGCCCAAAAGAATAAACAAATTAATTAACAATAAATGAAAAAAAAATCTTTTTTGAAAAAAAAAAATGAAGAAAAAGGGGTTGGATTTTGCATACCAAATATTTGAGAAATGTATCTAAGGCCTTTGAGAAGGCCTTTCATTTTATTATTAGACATTTTTCCTTCTCTTTTTGGTTTTTCTTCTTTTTGAATGGAAAATGAACTAATTGAGATTTGATTGAACTCTGCTTTTGGGGAAGGAGATTGATGGAATTCAAATCCAAGCTTTGAGAAGAGGTTCAAAACTAAGCCAAAAATGAAATTCAATTAGAGGAACCCTAATTAATTGGGTACTTTTTTTATTAGAAAATAAAATTAAAAAACCTACCTTTTGAAAGGAAAAAACCCCAGATGGTGGGAAAAAAGAGGGAAAAGAAAGTGAAAAGAAGCCATGTAAATCAGAAGAACATAGAGAGAAATGGTTGAGAAAAAGAAGAAAAGGAAGGGAAAAAGGGAAGAGGTTAAAGAAGAAAAATGAATGAATGAATTAACAAAACAAATATTAAAGTGTTGAAAATTAAGGGGAAAAAAGAAAAAAAGAAAAAGAAAAGGAAAAATGTATCGTTGATTTCGTTCATTTGGTGGCTTTGAATTTGTTTGTTGTATTTTCTTCCCTTCCCATCTAATTTTGGCCAGAAATGGGATCGAAATTTTAGGGTTTTTCTCCTTTTTTTTTTTTTTTTTTGAAAAAGAAAATTATTCGTATAAACTAAAATTAGGAAAGTTTTTGACAGGTCTTCCACTCGTCTCAAAAGTTGTTCATAGAGTTTTTTTCTTTAAAAAAAAAAACAAAAATACATCTATTCTCCGAAACTACCTTCGTAGTAGAAATCTGTTAGAATTTAAATGAACATTAGGACTTGGAAGAGTATGGTGATGGCACAGAACGGAATATTGGGACGTGACCATGTTCTTGGTCACCATTATTCTCATTCAAGGCCCTGATTTGGATTTTTATTTCGAGAGTGGTTTTGAAATATTCGTGAGAAAAATATTGTAACTTTTGAAACAATAAAAATATGTTGATATAATTCAAGGAATTTTGTGTAATTTGGCTTTTCTTTTTTCAAACTAACATTATACTTATTTGTGATCAATTTTACTTTTCTTTTTCTTTTTTCACGACTCACAAAAAGAAAAAACAAAATGAAATTACTCATATTTTTTTGCCACGAGAGAAGGTATTTGACGAATGACAACTTCTGTCCGTATGATAACTATTTGGTTTTAGATATCATTTTTTTTAAATAATACTTGGTTTTTTTTATCTTTCATAAAATAACACATTTGATATTTTAGTTAAATTCCTAAAACAAAGTTAACAAACGCTGTTTCTTTTAGTATTCAAAACTTTGCATTAATTTTGAAAATATGATTAGATAGTAGACAACAAAATAAAGAAACTCGTAATTGAAAGTAGTATTTATAAACTTAGTTTTCAAAAATCACGAAACAACACTACGCCAAAAAAATGAGCTACTTTTCTTCACTCTCCTTCCCATGTTTTCTTTACTAATATCCCTCAATGTATAATTTTCAACATTCCCATGATTCTAAGGGTCTGTTTTATTTCACGAATATTATCATGAGATTTCGAATGGACATTTAATATTCGTGTTTATTTCACATAATTTCAGTTTTTAAAATTTAAGATGAACTTTAAAATCCATCTGATATAAGTTTTTTAATACCCTCCATACTTAAGATTTTTATACTTGGGAGATGGATAGAGTCGGATTAATTAATAATTGATATCAATTAATTATTACTATATATATATATTATGTTATCTTGATTATTTAATATAAAATTTTGTTGTTAATTATTAATATTCTAATTAATAAATTTATTTAATTATTTTTATTAATCAAATAAAATAATTTAGATAATGTTTAATTTAAAAATATTCATTTAAAGATATTTTAATTAACTAAATAATTAATCAATATAACAATAGTTAAATTTAATTATGAATACATTATTTATTCCTTCCATTTGATTAAATAATTATTTAATTTTAATTTCTATATATAAAATTGGTAAATCAAACACATTCATCCAACTTCCAAATATTAATTAAATTAATCAACTGTAACCGTTTTCATTACATGTGTAATATGCTAAATGCCTTGGCTTCAAGTATGACATAAAAATTCCTAAAGCAAAAAGGTAAATTTTATAATACACTCAATTCATTTCTTTTAGTCAAAATAGTCCATCCCTTTTTATGGTAAGATAAATGATATAGAGACATTTGTCATCAAACGTACATAATATATAGAACAAAACATACTAGAAAGGTACAACATATTAATGAATACCTTATATTGAATATTTCTCAAAGTATCTCACTTTCCTTTAATGAATCTAAAATAATTAAATATAAAATATAACTTTAGAGATAAGATGTAGGAATCCCAATCCTGGAAAATCAATAGAGCATTTTTCAATTGAAAAATCTCAAGAATGGTCTGTTTCCCAATATTACAGAGGCTTCCAACACTAGAATTTTTTTAAAAAAAGGAAGGCGAGGGCTTTATCCCTCTGATGCATCGTATACCAAATAAACTAATGAAAACCTTCTTGTTATTAGTATTAGTTACTTCCTGATTGATAGAAGTTCAAAGCTTCGGAGAGGATCATCTCGGCCGCTTCTTGTTGATGTTCGAACAAATGAGGTTGGCTTTGTCTCATAAGAAGAATGAAGTCTCTGAGTGGTAGAGGGGCGTCCAGTGCTTGCAACTAGTCGACGACCCTCACTGTGATCACCGGAAGAACTAGGCTTGCTATTTGTAATTACAGCTCTTCTTGAGGAGCTTCCATATCGAGAAGAACCACGTCCTGAATCAGGATGCTGAAAACAAGGGTAGCAATAACTTCAATTAGAAAGTTCATATAACACATTCTACAAGTATGAACTCACTGAAGTGCGTGCAGTCACTGCAATGTCATGGGAAGAAAGGGTCATGTATGAAGTATCCTCCAAAATTCCCAATTGAAACTACAAAGTTTAGCTAAGTCTTCCCCAAAATGCATAATATTTGGGTGGAATATGGTTCTTGAGAACAAAATGAGAAACAATGATAGGTTACAAAATATTTATTTAAACGAACTAGTTCAAGAAACAGCTCTGAAAATTGGATCCGAATTTGGTTGTCAAACAAAATCCAAGGACAATAATCATATCCAAGCTAAACTGAACTTAGCTAACACTCCAGCAATTTTCTAACTGAATGCTAAACCATCAAATGGAAGGGCAGTATTTCCAACCAGGCAACTCCTAGGGCTTGGTTGTTAGCCGTGCAGAGCGTCATTTAACTATTTTCATTCCATGTTCCAGTTTAATGATTTTCAATTTAAGAATTCGTGTTTCTTTGCTTCCCTCCCCCTCCCCCTCCCCTCCCCTCCCCTCTCTAGCAAGTTTCGCGAGCAAGCCTGTAAAACGAGCTGAACAAAACTACCCATTTTCAAACATGATGCATGCATTCACTCTTCTATTTTCAGTGTCCCTCCAGAATTTTTTTTTCATTTGATATCCGTGAGTGTCCAGACCAGTTTACGCACACCTCAACTAATCTCATAGGACAACCCGCTTGACTCTCCAACATTTGGCTATCAAGGAAACTCATAGGATAATAAATGTTGGTCACCATGGATTGAACCATCACCAATTAGCTCTTTATCAAGGGATGTTCCCTTATTTATCACTAGGTCAACCCATGATGGTTGTTATCCTCCAGAAATAGAAAGAATATCCACCAAAAGGGCCAAACAGCCTCTCCTCTCCTCCCATAAGACAGTCTCATCTCATCATAATTGTTTTGTGAAAATAACGTCAGGTACCATTCAACCTTGTAACTATAAATAATTTTAAGAATATGACTACTGGGAAAAGGACTTGCAAGTAACACAGAATTTCGAAAGATAAAATAAAAAATGTAAATTGATCCAAAGCTAGAAGATTCAATGGTTAGATTTGGATAAAAGTAATACGTTATCTAAATGATAGGAACATACATCGATAAAATTTTAGTTCCAATTCAATGAAAATAATTTACCACATCCTCATGAGCCTTTTGTTTAGAATGATCAACATGTGGACTGGAACTGGAAATATTCCTCCTGGAAAATGCTTCAACTGCCCCTGAAAATCTTTCTCGGATCTCTTTCCCAACTTCAGCAAATAATACCAAGTAAAATTTATGTTTCTTAGTTCTTTTTTAAAAAAGAAAAAACAAAAAAAAAATTCAAAATAGGAAAAACTTGACGGAAGCAAACCTGAGTTTCTCTCTGGCCTCTCTGCAGATGGTCCTGGAGTAGCTGCGGCTTTCCCACTAGAGTGCTACAAATGGAACGAGAAACCAAATTAACAAATCAGTATAAACCAAATAATAAACAAAAGGAAAAAGTTGCAAGTATTTACTCGTCCTCTTGAACTGCTTCCAATTTGAGGGTACTTCAGTATAGTCCAGTCAAAGACATAATCAAATTGATAGCCTGAAAGGAAATATTCAGATCCTACTAAGAAATCTGTACTCAACGCTGAAGAGTATAATGGATAACGAAAAAAGGAGATAAAAAGCCACTAAATACGTTCAAGTACCAAATTCTTTCCAATAAGAAACCAGATTAAACTAAGATGAATGAACGTACACCAACCTAGGTCATACAAAAACAGAAACAAATATCTTGAATAAAATGTTAGAAGGTTGATATCATGAACAATGAATTACCTTCTCGTATGAATAGGTCGCGAAAAAGTCGCTTTAAATATGAATAATCTGGTTTGTCTTCAAATCTCAGTGATCGACAGTAATGGAAATAAGATACAAACTCAGGTGGATGTGATTTGCAAAGCACCTATAAAACATAATTACAATGAATTAAACCAACAGTAGCAAGGATGGAGACTAATTAATTGCCCATAAAAGAGAAATTGTTCTACGATCATGGTGGGGTTGTGTTGGTTGCAACTTGCAATGAACAGATAAAAATTGGAATTCAATAATAATACTAATAAAGAATAAAATAAACCTTATAGTAGTTTTATTGTGTTTTCTCATCATCACGTTTATATTCTGCTCCATCTAATGGAAGTTTCACCAGTTTTCTTAGTAATTATTCTAAAATAATAAATAATTTAATACTTATTAATCAAACCATCATTACTGACAATCTGATCATTCAAATTGAAAATTACATGTGTGATCATGTATACAGTATGCATTTTTGTTTGGGGATACCTCAATAGGAGTGGACATCTTTTTTTCACTGATTTTATCATACTTTTGCTTCTTTGTGCCTGCTTTCAGACCCTGCCAGGGAAGGCTGAAACGGAAATTTTAAAGTTATTATACGCAAACCAAAAAAGAAAAAGATAGGCAGCATTCATGTATTTTACTTGAGTGCCCTGAAACATGTATGGGTGTTCTTTAGGAGTTCGGTAGACCAACCTTCCTCTGAGGAAATACATAAGCACATAACCAAGAGACTCTAGATCATCCCTTCTGCTTTGCTCTGCCCATAAAAGAAACATGACATTAAAAAAAATGCGGAGACATTTACAAAATTTTGAAGTTTATCCACTTCCAACTACTCACCAATTCCTAGGTGAGTGTTGACACTAGCATAGCGAGCTGTGCCAGTGAGGTTCTTGTTCTCCCTGAAAAAGTGAGGTGAAAAAACTGTAAGACTTATATATAGATATTATCTGAAAGTTCACAGAATTAGACAATTGAAAACAAAAGTATATTGTCATGTCCCAAATAGAACCATAATTTATCAGCTCTAAGGTTAAGATCAGTATTGACCTGTATGGTATATGCTTATGAGTTTGAAGATCCCTGTACTTCTTTGCGAGGCCATAGTCAATGATGTATACCTATAACAGCATTATTACATGAAACACTGGTTAGAGAGAGAGGAGGGAGGGACCATGAACTGTAATTGCAATTATACAAGTTATAACAAAATTATCATTATCCTTCATCAAAACTATATTAGATACAATGGAACAAATAACAATATAAGATTTTGCTCCTTAAATCGTTGCAAGGGATATTATCCTGAGTTTCCATCAATAAAACCCATCAATAAAAGATAAGAACCTAATAAAATCTCCCTTCGATAGGGCATAGAGAACCATACAAAACTACATATAAATACTACCTGATTGGCTTTCCGCCCGAGTCCCATTAAGAAGTTGTCGGGCTTTATATCACGATGGAGAAAACCTCTTGAGTGCATGTACTCAACCCTGTTAATCTGAAAGTTATTATAAACAGGGAGGGGGTTAGTTAGCTTGACCATCCAACCAATGTTCACGTATACAATACAAAAGCAGTCCTGCACACTTACTAATTGATCTGCAAGCATCAAGACAGTTTTCAATGTAAACTTTCTATTACAGTAGTTAAATAAATCTTCCAAACTTGGCCCCAGAAGATCAATCACCATAATGTTGTAATCACTCTCAACTCCAAACCACTTCAGGTGGGGGATTCCCGCTACATTGACAAAGTATAGTATTTAATAACATCATAAAAGAGCTTATTCAAAAAAAAATGATGACCCTTTCCAAAATTTTGCAACATGTAAGGCTTAGCTTAGAAGATAAATGAATAGCCAAGGTAAAGAGCAGTTGTATTTGAATCATCATTTGGCTACAAAGAAACATCACAATGAAATGTCTACCAACAAGAAGTTTAACTTTGTAAGAGTGACATGCATCAGCATTCTGTCGCAGAAACTTCCCTAAATATCAACGAATTTAATGCAAACCATTTCTTTCATGTTCCTCTTATTTGGATAAGAGGTTTGATTTGATTAGATCCCCAAACTAATGTAATATGTTATTGCCACCTGGACAAAGGACAAGGATGAATCTGGCCACTGGTACCAAGAACATCCAACTGTCCCCTGGCATTCTTCGTCCACCATTAAATGATGCAAACTAAAAATTGCATATCTTTAATTCTCCATTACTTAGAAAATTACACATCCATTTATACAGCATCTAATCATCAGAGAGAGAAAATGAGAGAGAGGCTTACTTCCTCCTTGAAGAAGCATATACAATTTGGACTCATAATGAAGCTGAGGATGCTTGGTTTTCACAGGTTCCTGAAAAATAACAACTAGGCTTAGAACAAGTCATAAAGAACTGTTTTATTTATTTGATTGTAGTGGTCCCTCAAAATTTAAACATAACCATACCAGGACCTGAAAGCTTCAGTAAAAAGAGAATGCTTTTGTTTAAAAGCATATGATATGAACAACAAAAGGATTAAATGTCACATCCAGGGACCAGTAATTACTCGTTCAATTATCAGACCATCAGAAACAAGTGAGAAAACATAAAAAGCCAGTTCCTAAAATCAAAGGAATTAAGAGGGAAAGACAAAAAAAAGGTAAAGGGAATCGATTAAGTAAAAATGATGTCTATGAACTAAAAATTACTGTCTGTCTTGTAAGAGAAAGCAGGAGAGAGAATAGCAAAAAACACTAAGACCGCATTCTTTCCTCTCATATCAAGGTAAATGGAATATTGTTTACCACCAGCTTCTCAGTTCCTTCCTGTTCTAATCCTCTGATCCAACTGAGCCATACACTTTATCAGAAAACATCTTATTCAGCTTTAAAATATCTTTGATAATTTTCTTCTCCAAATTGGTGTAAGAGTAATGATCTCTTCTTCTTCTTCCTTTTTCCATTTTTCTTGTTTTGAAAATCAGTTGCCGTTTGGCAAAGAATGCAGTCCAGCTTTCTATTGTGTACTTAAAATTGATTGAAGTAGACTGGAAAAGAAAAGGTGGTTATAAATAACTGACGCTTCTCATAATATGATCAAAGGACACTAACAACAAGAAAAAAAAGCATTTGAATCTATCTTGATGCGAGTAAACAGAAATTCGATGCAGCAACTACTGATAATGAAAAAGTAAACAGTTTATTGAAATCAAAATTACAAAAAACACGAAAATGCTTGCATTGAAGCCCAGTCACATACTAGTTTGACAGCAACCTCCTCCCCAGTTTGCACATTAACAGCTGCAACAATAAAGAAAACAAATGAATCAAAACCACCGTTGGTAAACAGAGAAAACAAAACAAGAGAAACTCTTGTGAGAGAGAGACCTAAATAAAGCTCTCCAAAAGACCCACTCCCAATCTTCCTTCCGAGCTTGAACTTCCCCGCAATCACATGGTCCATGATCCAATTCTTTAATCAAATCAAAGTCAACCCAAAAGCTCAAATGCAACAACAACAACAACCACCACCCAGAATTGCCTCCAATCGTCGTCTACAATAGTATGATCCTTTTTTTTTCGGCAGGGTAACGTAATTCCACTTCCGACGACTTCAGCAGATTACAACAATCGAGTTCTTCTCGAAGACCCACTTAACAAATCAAATTGAAGAACAAGAAAGTCGGCTTGGATTATTACAATAAACGATGATACTGACAGAACGATACACGAAAAAGAAACAAAAAAGAGAGTTGTTTGAAATCAAAGGTAGTCAAAAGAAGAAGATCCTGTTGGAACTACATACTCAAACCGGAGACGGGGAATTGAAACCCTAGTTTGATTAGGAAAAGAGGCTACATTGACCGAAGAAATGAATATAAAAAGGGGGAAATGGTCTTGAAAGATGAGAAAAACAAATAATAATGGAGAGAAGAGGTAATCGAAGAAGATGGGATTTGAAGGAGAAACAAACAAATTGAAGGGAAGAAGAGAATTAGGGTTGAAAGAAGAAGAAGAAGAAGGAATGTTAAAGAAAGAGAGGAAAAATGGTGGCGATGAGAGAGACGGTAGAAGAAAAGAGGTCAGGCGGCCGATGTATTTCTCTTCTTCCTTCTCTCTCTCTCCTCTCTCTTTCTCTCTCTAGCCTTTTTTCTTTATTATTTTTATAATGGTTTTTTTATTAAAAAAAAAATTCTAAACAACAGAAGCCTGCTTTATTAATTTGTCTTTAAAAAAAAAACAAAATTACATTTTTGTCCATAAATTTTGTGTTTAGTTTTTTTTTTTTTTTTAAATCAAACTTTGTTAAGGAAACACTTAACCACCAATACAATCCTAATGGAAAATAGATGCAACCAATCCAAGAAACAAACTCCCAACAAATCTCATACATTTCTTGAACATAAGAATAAGGTAGGGTACTAAAATAATAAAAAAAAAAACAACGTGAGAAAGCGAATGAGCCACAAAATTACAAGAATGAAAACAATGAACATAAGAAATAACACTCGTACGTAGCACAATCTCAACCCTAGTTTCATAATTTTTTTGTCTTTGAAAGATCAGTTGACAGCTTATTCAGTGCACTAATGATCTCGATTGAATCAGATTCAACAATTAGGGGTTACTTCTGAAACATAGATATCTAGATAAAGTACAACAGTCCTGATCTGATGGCTTCACCTTCAAGCGTTTTAATAGACCTACCATTTTCAAAATGTTCGAACCCAGTGTAGATAGGAGATGCTCGAGAGTCACAAACCACCCACTCCAATCCATCATAACTTTTTTCATTGCTTGAGACATCCATATTGAGCTTCCAGCAACCTTCAGGAGAGGGGGACCAACAATAATCATGACTCATGCAGCTCGCAAATCTCATCGGTGCAAGGAAGTCCTAAGGAAGAGAGAAAACATCAATCTTTTTGCAAGGAGAGTATGAGGAGAGGAGGCGATTTCTATGGTTCCACAAACTCCAAATCGCACAAACAGTCTTCGGAATGTCATCTCCCCTAAGGTTGCTCGCCAGCCACTTCCAAGAATCTAAAGCAAATCACTCATCCCACATCATACTTTTTGGAAAAACTTACATCTGACTAGAAGTCTCCTTGGAATTTTTGCAAAACAAACCAAAAAAAAAATGTCAGTGTCAAACCCCTTTTTTGGGTCTTTGGGTCTAGTTTTGCATCTATAAATTAATTTTAAATAGTTATGTAGTCAAATTTTTATTTTAATGACCGAGGTAGTGAAACAAAATTAATTATTATTTTTAAATTCTTCTTAGAATGGGTGAAATAATTTTAGATGCAAGTGAATTGTTCGAATCGTAAATTTTTTCAACTGCAGTAATTCTTATTAAATAATGAATCCAATCCAATCATGAAACATTTGGATTTGATTTGTTAGGATTACTTTGATCATTTATTTAAAATTTTGTCCTGAAAAATATGTAAAGTGTTAATGTGTGCAATTGTTATTTAATTATTTTTATATATTAAATTAAGATTAACAATCCAATTTCAATTTATTTTAGGAATGGTTGGAGGATAATTTATCCAAAACACACATATATATAATTGTATCATAAGTTTAAAAAAACATTATTTTAAAAATTAATAATAACTTTGGATTGGTTCAAGTTGGTTTTGGGTTACTTGAGGTGAACCCATGAACTAATCTAATTGATAACTCGACCCAAATCGTATGGATTAGGTTGGGTTGGTTGGATTTTTCGAGTCATCGGTTTTTTTAGCCTCACAACTAAAGACAAAAAGTAAGTATTTAGCAAAAAAAAAGTTAAAAAATGAAAATCTTAAAACTTAGGGATTAAATTGAAATAAGACTCGTATCTAAATAATAGATTACATAAAATTTTGAAACTTATAGACTAAATTAAAATCATACTCAAAACTTACACATTTTGAAACTTAGAGACGATAATGGTTTTTTTTTTTTTTCCTTTCTTTTTAGTATCAAATTTACACCTCTAAGGTTATGGATTTATATCTGTGTAAATAATGGACTAATATTTGTATTAATTTAAACTATAAGCTTCTGTAAATATAGCAATTTACAATTTTTCATTAAATTTTATATGGATAAACATCGTGTGAAGCTTATAATTTTATTTTACTTCTGAACTTTCATAAATGAATTAATTTAAACTATCAATTAAAGTTTCGTTTCAAACTTGTTCATTCATCAGTTTTAATTGTCAATTTTATCAATCCAATATTTAAGGAAGTTTACATGCATTTAAGGAAGTTTACGTGCAAGTAAGAATTGAATGCATGGTTGATTTTCGAACGCAATCCTAATAAAGAGTCTAAAATGATTTACTTATAATAATATATAAGTTTAATTTGAAACTTTTATGTTTCGGACAACATTTTTCGAAGTAAGTCTAAAGGAGGATGTGAATTGATATATATACCAAAGTTCAAGGTTTAAATTGATACAAATTAAAAATTTCCTATTTTTTATTAACCTTAATGAAAATTGTATCAATTTTAAAACTATGAATTTTCTTAATTATATAAATTTATATTTTTTTCATTACATTTCGTTTGAATAAACATTATGTGAGAATACTAATTTTATCAATTAAATCTCTAAAATTTCATTAGTCAATCAATTTCAACCCTTAGATTTTCCTCTAAAAATCATCAATATATTGATTGCAATCTTTCAACATTTAGAGAAATCTATACATATGTAAGATTTGATGTGTTGGCAATTTTTAAGGTAATCTTAGTAAATGGTATAAATTGATTTGATTATGGAAGTTTACTTATCTAATTAATAAGATTATAAGTTTCACATCATGTTTATCCAAACGAAATGTAATGAAATATAAATTGACACACTTATGAAAATTCAGAGTTTAAATTGATACGATCATTAATTTGGTGTTTTAATTAAACGTTTTAAAGTTTATAAATCTAATTAACACTAACTCAAAATTTAGATATGGAACATGTAACCTTATTTGTGAAGGATAAAATTTAAAAAATAGTCCTAACTTTTGCCGTTTATTTGTTTTTTAAAAAGGAAAACTTATATTCTTAAAAAAAATAATTGTAATATTTCTTATAATGCTTCGAAACTATCATCGATAGAATATATATGTTAAAATGTTAGTACAAAATTAGGGTATAAAACAATACATGTGTTAAAGAAAACGACAATTGAAAAATATAAAAAAAGCAAAAATCGACACATAGATATACGTGGTTCACTAACAGAGTAATATTAGTTACGTCCACGGGGTAGAGGAAAAATAGTATTATTAGAAAGAACGTTTTCTGAATGCACAAACCGTGCATCTATGACTAGAGAGTTTATATAGCGCATTACTTTAAACCTTAAGACCATAATCGTAAATAACTATGAATAAATAAATATGCTAAATACAGATTTTGAATAGGTATCGGGGACTAGGGCGCATCGTCCCGAATCCCGACTTGCTGATCGGACAACAAAATTCTCGTACTTGATTGTTCAAAATGCCAACAAACAAAGTCGAGATACTCCAACAATAAGGTATTCGGTTCTAAATTCTTATTACAATTCATCGCTACACTGATTGAAGTCCCAATTCTTTCTGTCCAACATTTGAACAATTCTCACCTTCAAAATTAATTTTGAAACACTGATGAACGATGAAGAGTAATACAACGATTTTTGGGGGGGAAAAGAATAATAATAATAATAACAAGGGTATTTTTATTTTAAACAAGTGGCAGAGGTTTGAATTACTTTTTGTAATATAAATCCTTAATTAATGTGGTCAAATTAGTGGAGGGTAGATACGTAAATTGGTTATCAATCGACCGCCGAGCCGCACACGTTTGTGCTGTCAATTAAATGGTGAGAGAGAGCCCACGTTGCTTGTACATAAACGTGCTTCCATTTGGCCCCAGCCGGCAACTTTTTTTTCCTTTCTTTTTCCTCTTTCCCTTATTTCGGAGGAAATTAAAATTTTAGGATATATTTAGATTAATTTAAGAAAAAAATATTTATAAATAATAATAAAATATCATAGTCCATTTACGATAAACTACTATCGATCTCTAGACACAGATAATAGTCTATCTATGATAGACTACGATAAACTACTATCTATCTCACGGTCTAATGTGGTCTATCTCAGATATACAGTGAAATTTTGTTATATTTGTAAATATTATGGTTCATTTTCCCATAGTTGAAAACATTCATATTTTTTAAATTAAATACGTGATAATGTATTTCAAACACACCTCTAGTCTTTGTAATATGATAAAATCCTCTAAATAGTCTCTAAAATTAGAATTTATGAGGGTTTATCAAGTATTATTTATGAAGTTTTATCGAATTATAACGACTAAATTTTCATTTTTAAAATCATAAAAAATAAATTCTAACTTTCTCTTAAATATATAGGATTTTTTTTCTTTTTCCTTTTTTTTTAGGGCAAAATGTCCAGGATAGTGTTTGTAATCTTTAATTTTCAATTTAATCATTGTGTTTTTGTTTTCTTCAATCAACTTTGTTGATATAAAGTCAGTTGTTCATTCAATTATTATTTTAGTAACACTTTTGAGCACTTGCCAATACATTTTCTTAGTGTCATATATGTGTGATTAAATACGTTAATGAAACAATAATTTAAAAGAGGCATCATTTTTCTTTTTGGTTAAATGATTTATATATGATTGTTAATGTGAACTTAATTTAATGATAATTAACTTTTTTTTTCTTTTTTAGAGGTCGAAAGTTCATCCCTTACTCCTACAATAATACTAAAAATATGATTAATACATAATTAAATTTTTTTATCAATTAAGGGCATTGCATGGTGGGTTGATTGAAGCAAGTATATATAGACATGTGTATTAAACTACACCGTTGACAACAATAATATATTTGTAAATTTTGGAACGTTTGGTTAGCTATTCTACACTCTAAATATAAAAATTATACATTGGACTATCAAAGACCAAACAACTTCATATTTAATAATTCAACACAACGTGCCAAAGCGAACATAACTCGATTGACTTTGAGTGTGTTAGTTAAAACGAGGTATGTGGTTTGAATCCTCCTACCTTCAATTGTACTAAAAGAAGAAACTCATCACAATGCCCCAATGCCTCTTGAGTAATTATTATTAGTATTATTTTAATTGTTGACACAATATTTTAAATTAAAAATAATAATTATGTTAAAATATCATCTTAGTCTATGTTCTTTATGGTTTGTTCAATTTTGATCCATGTACTTTGTAATGTTCAATTTTAATGCATATACTTTCAAAAAAAAAAAACGCCCTACTACTTGTTTATTGATGATTTTTTTTAAAAAAAAAAACTTTTTGTTCTCTATTAATATTTTCGGTCTAAATTATAGTTTTATGCATGAAAATTATTATTATTATTTAGTCAATTTTTATAAAATTTACTTGTAAGGAATTAAATTTAAGATTTATTAAAGTGTGAGGATTAAAATTGAATACTTGAAAGTACACGGAATAAAACAGAACAAAACTTAAAGTATCTTCTGAGAGAAAAACAAAACAAATATTAAATATAAGGGATGAGGACCAAAATAGTATTTTAACATAACAATCAAATGAGGGAGAGAGAGAAAATATAATTCCCAATTTAAAACGTCGTGTCAACAAATACAATTACTCAACTTTTTAAATCCACTCTTAAAACACAATAAAATGGTACATCTTCAAAACATAACGACCAAACACACCTTTAATTAAAAATTCAGAGCCTATAAGAGGGCGTAAAGGCTACATATTCAGAATCAAAAGTCTGAAAATCAAATATTTGTGGGAAGAGGGGGTTGTAAAGTAGAATCACAAATGTCTGTGTTTAGGATGGATGCATGGGTTTAGATAATCTATTTTTTCTCATTTTTGTAATCGTATTTCGTGAATTTATAACCTGGATCAATTTTTCTTTCAACGATATTAAATTTCTGTCATAATTTTGAATTAAAAATTTAATCTATTCATTCTAAAATAAAATTTATATTAGACTTTTCTTCTATACTCCTAAATTAAATCTTATTTTAGTCCATGAACTTTTTGTCTTGTTCTATTTTGATCCCTATTAAAAAAAGACTGTTTTGGTTCCTAAACTTTTTAAAGTGTTTATTTTGGTCCCTACTATTTGTTAACTATTTAAAGAAATTGCATCTAGCATGTGTTAAACATTATGAAGGTGAAGTAAAATGTCAACAATCAAAGCACCAAAAAACTGAACGATCAAAATCTTGAACGTGAGACGATTTTTGAGTTTTATAGAATATCACTTTACCAACTAATTCAAAATTGAAACCCTAAATTTTTTTAGTGTGACTAATTTATTCGGCAACCTAGTCATAAAAAATACAAATCATCATCTCATCATTTCATTCAAGAGTTGACGATTTTTAATAGTAGAAACTAAAGTAAGCACTTTTTAAAAGTTCAGGGACTATAATAAACGTCTTTTTTTTTTTAAGTTAGATACCAAAATAGAACAAACTTCAAAGTTTATGAACCAAAATATGTTTTAAACCATTAATTTATTAGACCTCTTAATTTTTATGACAATAATGTAGGAATGATAATGATTTAATTATTTTTATATATAAAAAAATTAATTAATTTTTCACGAGTTAGTTATTTTTATATACAAAAAACTTAATTAATTTTTAGTAACAAGGTAACAGAGTTTTGAAATTAAGTTTTATAGCAAATTTAGTTTGACTTTAAAATTCTTATTTATCTCTTTTTAAATGACAAATAGATGTTTGGATAATAAAGTAATAAAGTTTGAAATTCAATATACTAACATATTCACAACACATTAGTTTTGCTTTAAATCCCTAAATTATATATTTTTTCTTGTAGTTATGAAATGAGTTTACCTATGAGGTTTGCATTTAACAACATTCATAATTCATTTGTCAGTTCCCTCAACTAGTATAATCGACACCATGAGCAAAGAAGATCTTTGAACAATCGGAGATTGTTTTTATTTTTTTATTTTTGAAAATAAAGAAGGGGAAATTGAGGAAGAAGGGGAAATGGTAGGAAAAAAAGTCGTCCACTATCACAAGCAGTCATGTATCTGAAAAAGACTATCACAACAATTGATCACCAACAGTCATGACGGTCGATCATCGATAGTTGATTGTCACAAAAAACAGAATGGGTGTTTATAGGCTTAATTTTCAAAAACTCAAAACAAAAAATCAAATTGTTACCAAACAAGAACTTAGAGATCAATAGTGTTTTTCTTTAAATTCACGTGCAAATTCAATTACAATTATTGTCCTTATGATTCGGAGAAAGTTAAAATTTAGTTCATATGATTTATAGTTTAGACTGTCACAAGCTAAGGGTATGTTTGAAAGTTATTTAAAAATGGTTAAAATCACTATAAAAGCATGTTTATGATCATTCAAAAACTCATTTTATCGATGTAAAAACTGCATTTGAAAGTGTAAAATTAAATATTATGTTAATTATGAGTTTTAAATACATGTTTTGAAGTGGGTTTTTACATTAAAAATTATTTTAATCATTTTAAAACTACTTCCAATACATACACCAAAGTTTATGAGTGGGTTATTACTTTTATAAAAGTTTAAAGATAAAAAGTGTTTTTAATTTTTTTTTTTAATAATCTCAACATTTTTAACCAACAATATTTGTTGATATTAACATTAATATGCTAATTTAAATTATAAATTCGATTCTTATAATATATAGTCGATGTTGGTTTCTATAATTGAAAAGTTAGAATTAAGTCCTTATAGTTTGAAAGGAAAAGAAAAAAAAACTCATAAATAATGCCTAAGATTTTATGAAATTCTAACTTAAATGGACCAAATTTTAACTTTCTCAACCAACTAAATTTATTATAATCTAGCCTATAAATACAAACAAAACATATTAAAAGTAAAATACAATAAAAGAAACTACGGACAAAAAAGGAAAAAAAAAATATATAGAGAAAGTAGGGAAATGCGTGTCACGATTATAACTTTATTTTATTTAATTATATGATAATATTAAACAGAAAAAGGAAAAATTATATAATTACTAAAAAAGTAAAAAAAAATAAAAAACAACGCCGTCTGTGGGGATCGAACCCACGACCACGTGGTTAAAAGCCACGCGCTCTACCACTGAGCTAAGACGGCTTTTTCATATAACTATTATTATGATGTAAATATTTTAAGTTTAAATTATGTTTTCCAAACTTTTTAAATATCATGTCTTACTTATTGAACCTTTTTTTTTCCCTTTTAAGCATAGCCTAAATGTATACTTTTTACTTCAATTAACTTGTAGTAATTAATTTCCAAATAGAAATTCACTCGCACGAAAAATTAAAACTATATTTTAATATGTATATATGTGTGTGGTTTCTTGTCTTTTTTATGTTCTATTTTCTTTTTTTCTTTACTATATCCTTCCTCTCACTATCGCATTACAATGGATGGTTGATCGTAAAATGATCACATCACATGGTTGGTATATGTGTGTTAATAGTTTGAAATACTACTGTGATTCTTGTATTTTTAACTTTAGTTCATTTAGACATCTATACTTTTGGTATATTCATTTTGATCTATACTTTCAACGTTGATTCATTTTAGTTCATATATATATATATATATATTACAAACCTTTATAAATTTGTAAAATAAATGCATCACTTTTTTTAAGGATGAACAATACTGAAATTTATTAGTGTTTTATTGTGTTTGTTGATCTTTAAAAAAATATGTTGGAAATAGCAGGGCCCTCAGAACGATGAACTGTAAGCCGTCAGGGCACGACGGTCAAGCGAAGAGCAAAATCGTTACCGATTGGAACGTACACCCTTTCTAAACTCACTGCTCGGAAAGCTAAGATGAAGGAGAAGGGGAAAATGAAGTTGGGAATTAAGAAAAAATGAATCCTGTGTTTTACGAATTGCCGAAGGCCTCACCTTTTATAGGCCTTCAGCATCAAAACGGACAGTTTTAAAATTAACGAACCGTTTTAAAAATTAATCAACGGACCGTTTTAAATATAATCAACAGACAATTTTAAAATTAATCAATTATTATAATTTAACTTCGAACTTAAGTGATCCTATAAAGATGAAAATCATAATTAAAATTGGGAGGAAACAGAAATAAGTTTAAAATAAATAAATAAATAAATATCAAAATTATTATCAAACGATACCTGAAAAACTAGTGTCAAAATGAACTTAACTTAAATGTAATTGATATAATATTTTTTTATTGGATTCAAAAGTTTGATTTCCCATCTTCGTAGTTGAAATTTGTAGTCGAATTTATAGAATGCATATAACTTTAGTACAAATTAACTAATGTGAAATTTTGTTTACGGCTGTGATTCAGAAATTTGACAATTGTAACCTCTTAGAAGTTTTCCTTTGGAAAAAAAAAAAATCATTTTAAAAATAATGTATTTTTGACCCCTCAATATTTACTAGAGATAGAAAAAGACCATTATACCATTTTTTAGGAAAAACATTCAAAATTTAAAGTTTATCTTCATCTAAGTAAGTATTTTCACACATTTTAGAAGGGTTCTGGTTTTGGATTTCTTCATTGTTCTTGATTTCATGCTTTTGTGAATCTTTATACTTTTGTTATAATAGTGAGTTTCAATCTTGTTCGAGCTTATTTGTTTGAAAAAAATGATTTTTGTTTTTGTAACAGGTTTATAGGTTTTATTTTCATTGGGTTTCATAAATTTTTGGACTTTTTGTGAAAAAGAACGTTGCATTTTAGAATTTTTTAGGTCTATAAATAGTGTATGAGTTGATTTGTACATGATATATATATATATATATACTGTTTAAATTTTGATTTGCTAATTTTGAGACCTTATAATTCAATGAAACGGGCTACTTGAGATATTGACCGGACAGGGGGGACTAGGGTGTGATGCGGGTGGAACCGAGCGACTGAATATGAAGCCTAGCCGAGCTACTTAAGATATTGACAGGGGTGGGGACTAGGGTGGGATACGGGTGGGTGGGACCGGGGGTTCGATGTGGGTAGGTGGGACCGGGAAGGGAAGCAGGACCAGGTGTAGAGTGCATGTAAGCTAATGTTTTTGGCCTGTCCCATACCCGATCGGTTTTAGATTTTTTTTTTAGTCTGACTCAATATGTGTGTTAAGACTTTTAATTTATCTATTTAATGAAATAATGTAGGTTATAATGGAATTGGAAACAAAGATTCATCCTAGTGATCATTTTCCTAATCATCATTTTCTTGTGGCCATTTCATGTTATTCTCATATATAAAAATGTATCTCTAAAATTAAGAAGGAACTTACTCCGACATAATTAGCCATATTTAGATAAATATATTTTGGTCCTCTCATTGACACAAACATCATCTTCAATGAACCGCTGGTTTGATATATATTTGTGTTTCCTAAGAGGTGCTAATAATATTTGTTGAAGTCTATATCTAATATTCTTCTAGTGGATTGATGGAGTCTATGTCATGATGTTTTCATGCCTCAACAACATGAGAGTGATGATTGTGATACGTCCGTGTGTAAAATTTTCAAATAAGATGTAATTGAGTCCAAATGGACACCATAATACAAGATAAGATGATATATACTCGTAGACAATATGTCATTTAAATTTGGACAAATAGAGCATTGTTTTAGAAATTTGTAAGCTTTTATGTATTTAATGGTTCAAGTGATGAAACTCTATAGTTGGCCTTATATATAAATAAGTAGTTTGTGCTACGTAAAACATGCAAAATACACTCAATTTTCAGCCGGATTCATGCATGTAAATGCCAATTCTCGAGCGGGATCATGCAAAACATACAAAATGCATACAATTTTCGGTCGGGGTTCATCCAAAGCATACAAAATGAACACAATTCTCGGCCAGGTTCATGCATGTAGGTGCTAATTCCCGAACGGGTTCATGCAAAACATACAAAATGCACACAATTCTCTGCCAGGTAATTTCAACCCATTTCTATCGAATCTGGTGAAACCTGACCAGGTATTTTAAAAAAAAGTTAAGTTTTTTTTTTTGCCTTTTCTTATTTTTTTTGTTTATTATTATTTTTAATTTTGAAATACACTTCTTTAAAATTTTTTAAAATTTTCAAATGGTCGTCCCATATTCTCATATCCCTGATCGGGTCCACACTGTGTCCCTCCTCTAATCAAGTCAAATAGCAACTTTTCATTTTAAAGATAATTTGGTGAAGAGAATTTTTTGAGAATATAATTTTTTTATTGTGAGTTGTAAAACAATTAATTTGGTAGAGAATTTAGTCTGAATATATATATTTGTTGTAGATGGTATAATAATTAATTTTATAGGTTGGTTGTTAAATTTAATAGCGAGAATTTAATAAAGAATGGTATAAGAATAATTTTACATAAAATTTTTTCCATGCTTGGGTAAAAAAACAAATTGTTTTTGAAAAAGGAGGTCAACATACAAAGTCGAACGCCACAAGCACAGAAGCGTGCACAAGAAGTTTAAATAAATTAATATTTTTTTAAGAAGAAAAGTAAATTAATAAAATTATTAAATTAAATTAAAATAAAAGCTGAAGAACTGGTAAAAAATCGCAGCCAGTCGGAGGCGGTGCCGGACCTTAGGTCTCAGGTAATCTCGCAATCCTTCCGATTAACGGGGAAGAAATCGGATTCCTTCCCTTGTCTCTCCGATTCCCTATTTGACAGAGATTTCTCCATCCGATTTTGTGTATAATTTTTGCTGTTTTCGATTTGGAGTTAGTTCTCCTCTGGTTGCTTCACCGCGCTTCCAATTCAGGTTTCAACTTGGTCTCATTGTTCGGATTGAATATTTTAGGTGCGAAGCTTTGGCGACTATGGGAGTGAATGTGTTGAATTTGATGCGCTTTAGTTTTGTTTGGTAGGTTTGGGTTATTGGCTGCACAATGCAATGTGTTGGGTGACACAACGTATTTGATTTGATGGAGGAAGAGGAGGATCGGATTTTGCTGAACAGCTTGGGTGTGACATCTGCTAATCCCGAGGATATAGAGCGGGACTTGCTAGAGAAGGTAATGGCGGGAGTTCTTTTGCATAATTCGTGATTTTAAGTTTTGTATTGGCGTGCAGTTATTTTACTGTTGTTTGTAATGGTTTTGGCCATTTGAATTACCTTTTAGCTTGGTTTAGATTAGACAAGAATGTCTGCTGTCGGTTTAGTACGGGAAAATTTGAAGTATTACATGAAATTGAACTCAGTCAGCAATTCTCTTTGGTTTCAACTGGAAATCAGTTATAAACTTGTTGCAGTTAACATCATTGAATGATTTGTGTTTGAATTGCAGGCAAAAAAGAATAGTGAGAATAGTGTTGAAGTTGGAGCGATTGCAGAGGAAAACGTTTGTGATAAGTTGGATAGCACTGATTCACCTTCTGCCAGCCATGTGCAGCTCTATCAGAAGCTTAGGGCTGTAGAATATGAAATAGATGCTGTTGCATCAACAGTGGAACCGGGGAAGAAACTTGAAAGAAATGAAGAACATTCTTACGTTGGCACCGATTCCCAGGAGCATGGGCGTGAAGTGGATGGTGTTTCAGCTTCTGCAGATGGCCTTCAGCATGCAATAGCAGTTGACAGGCTAAGAAGCCTGAAGAAAACCCAACAGCAGTTGAAGAAAGAACTTTCTCATTTGAATGACAAACACGCCAAGACAATATTGGAGATAGTCAAGGACAGATCAAAACCTAAGAGAAAGTCTAAAGAGGTTAAGAAATCAGTAAACAATGGAGAAAAGAGGTTGAAAGTTGTGTCATTTGATGAAGATAATGATTTTGATGCAGCTTTGGATGCAGCCACTGTGGGCTTTGTTGAAACAGTGAGTTAAGCTGTTTTCAAATGCTGTACTCTGTAAGATGCTTAACAAGTCTTATGTACATGTAAATTGAAATATGCTTCTATATTTGACATTGAAAAAAAAAAAAAAAATTCAACAGGTGAGTAACTTTCATTCTTTGTCTTAGGAAAGAGATGAGTTGGTACGGAAGGGAATTTTAACACCATTTCACAAGTTAAAGGGCTTTGAACGCCGTCTTCAAAATCCAGGGCAATCAAGTCTTCAAAACCCCAGGGGATCAAGGTGTGAAGTAAAGACGGAAGAAGAGGAACACGATGACTTTGCTTCTGACAGTGTCGCTAGAGCCCTCCAGTCAATGTCAGTGGCTGCACAAGCTCGGCCAACCACTAAATTGCTTGATCCAGAAGCTTTGCCGAAGCTTGATCCACCAACTCATCCTTTCTACAGGTTAAAAAAACTTGCAAAGGTTCCCCTATCTGCAGAAGACAAAGCTACAAAGAAAATAAAATGCAAAAAACCTAGACGGCCTTTGCCAGATAAAAAATATAGAAGACGAATTGCCATGGAGGAAAGAGATGAGGAAGCTGCTGGTACGTCTTGTAATTAGCTTGTGGTTGTTCTACCGCTTATTCTCTCCAAGTTCATGTTGCAGCTTCCTTGATTCAGTTGTATCTTTTACATGATGTTAACATCTAAGTTCTTAACCTTGTCAACTAATCATATAAAATATACTTTTCTGGCTTCTTCTCTAGTTGCTATCTTCTCAATGGTCAAAGAAGGCCACGTATTCAGATGCTTGCAAACTATGAGAAAAATTTCATGGATCTACCGGAGTTTGTTAGTTGAGAAAATTTTCTTCATGTTGTTCTTATTTTGATACTTACATGCAAGAAGTCATGTTGTTATTAACATATATCTTATTAAGTTGAAAACTTGTTGTAATAGAGCATTGATCTGTGAGAAAACCTTACTGTTCTTAGTTCTTCATCGTGGAATGTTTTACTGAATGGGTATGCCATTGATTGTTAGTTCTATTACATATTTACATACATCATCTTTAGCAATGGATCTTTTACGAAGAACATTTTTGTGTTCCTGATGTGTTATTCATGTTGCAGAGAATATGTCAGATGGTTTGCCTACATCAAGTTTTGAAAGAGAAGATTCAGGAGATTTAGAAGATGATGTTAATGAACCTTCTTCTGTAACACTTGAAGGCGGGCTGAAAATTCCTCATAGCATATTTGATCAGCTTTTTGATTACCAAAAAGTTGGGGTGCAGTGGTTATGGGAATTGCATTGCCAAAGGGCAGGTGGAATTATTGGAGATGAGATGGGCCTCGGAAAGACAGTCCAGGTCTTGGCCTTTTTAGGTGCATTACATTTCAGTAACATTTATAAACCAAGCATCATTGTCTGCCCTGTTACACTAGTTAGACAGTGGAAGAGGGAGGCACGGAAATGGTGCCCAGGACTTCTGGCAGAAATCCTACATGATTCTGCTCATGATCCCACTTATAAGAAGATGCAAGAAAAATCTGATGGAAGTGATGAAAGTGAAGATTCAGAGGAAAGTGATTATAGGAAGAACTCACAGTCCAAAGGCTCAAAAAAATGGGATTCCTTGATAAACCGTGTTTGGGGTTCAGAGTCGGGTTTGCTCATTACCACCTATGAACAACTACGACTGTTAGGCGAGAAGTTGCTTGACATTGAGTGGGGTTATGCAATCCTGGATGAAGGACATCGTATTCGAAATCCAAATGCTGAAGTCACTTTAGTTTGCAAGCAGCTACAGACAGTACACCGCATAATAATGACTGGCTCTCCAATTCAGAACAAATTGACCGAGTTGTGGTCCTTGTTTGATTTTGTTTTCCCTGGGAAGCTGGGGGTGTTGCCTGTATTTGAAGCAGAGTTTGCAGTTCCTATATCAGTTGGTGGCTATGCTAATGCCTCTCCATTGCAAGTATCAACTGCATATAGGTAAATGTTCTGAAATTTTTGTGAACATTCGCGGTCTTATTTTTATTATTTTCCCTCACTTCTCTCTTTTCTTGGAAATGTGTAGAATTGGTAAGTGTATTTTGTTTTTTCCTAGTTAAAAGATTCAAGTGAAGAGTTGAATCTTTGACCTTTAGGAGAGGTTATTAAGGTTACTGTTGTGCTTGGTTTACTAGTTGAGCTATGATCAAGTTGAGAGTTTATGAGGTGGTTTTATCATGGTGGAATGTTAAAAATGTTTTAATAAAAGGTTGGATGGGGGTAGTGCTTGGTCTTGTGGTTCTCCCTCCCTCTTCCTTCAGTAGCTGAACGTCACCAACCTTTGAAGTTCTCACTATGCAGGTGTGCTGTCGTTCTTCGTGACTTGATTATGCCCTATCTTCTTAGAAGGATGAAAGCGGATGTAAATGCTCATTTGCCAAAGAAGACTGAACACGTTCTCTTCTGCAGCCTTACTTTTGAGCAACGTTCTGTGTATAGAGCATTCCTTGCAAGCTCTGAAGTGGAAAGTATTTTGGATGGGAATAGAAATTCTCTTTCTGGAATTGATGTAATGCGTAAAATTTGCAACCATCCAGATCTACTCGAGAGAGACCATGCTTTTCAGAATCCTGACTATGGGAATCCTGAACGTAGTGGAAAAATGAAGGTGGTTGAGGAAGTGCTGAAGGTCTGGAAGGAGCAAGGTCACCGGGTTCTTCTTTTCGCTCAGACCCAACAGATGCTTGACATTTTAGAGAGATTTCTGGTTGGAGGTGGTTATACTTATAGGAGGATGGATGGTGGTACTCCCGTCAAACAGAGAATGGCCTTGATTGACGAATTCAATAATTCCTATGAAGTGTTTGTTTTTATTTTAACTACCAAGGTTGGTGGTCTGGGAACCAACTTAACTGGAGCAGATAGGGTGATAATCTTTGACCCCGATTGGAATCCATCGACTGACATGCAGGTAATAAATATATCACGTTTCTGTTTTTCTACTTTATTCTATTGAACTAGTTGTTTCATACCTGTCCGGAAAATTTTGATTGAGGTTCTTCACTTTGTTTAAACCTGGAAAACTACGTTGAATTACTGTACTGCGCCTCTTGCAGTTTAGTAGGCAGCATCTTTTATAATTTTTCCTGTTTATTACAATATTATGGAAGATTTTTCTTCGTATTCTCTGCTACATGGCGATAACTTTACATTATTATATTTGAGCCATTTGAATCTAATTTAGTCATTAATTCTTCCCGTTACAGGCTAGGGAGCGTGCTTGGCGTATTGGTCAACAGCGGGATGTAACAGTGTATAGATTGATCACTCGTGGAACTATAGAGGAGAAAGTGTACCATCGACAGATATATAAGCATTTTCTCACTAATAAGATACTAAAGAACCCACAGCAGAAAAGGTTCTTTAAGGCTAGAGACATGAAGGATCTCTTTACACTGAACGAGGATGGGATGAATGGATCAACAGAAACATCAACTATTTTCAGTCAGTTGACTGATAGTGTAAATGTTGTTGGTGTTCAGAAAAATGAGAAGGATGAGCAAAAATCTGGCAGTGGCTCAGTATTGTATGCAGACTCTGCTGATGAAAACCTATGCAAATCAGAGATTGAAACTTCTGGAAGGAATGGTTCCGTAGAGATGGGCCAGGGTGGTGGAGCAGACGAGGACACAAATATCTTGAAGAGCCTTTTTGATGCGAATGGTATTCATGTAAGTCTCATCCTTTTTTATATCCACATAAGCATTTTCATGTCTATTGTTGATAGGTGTTATCGTGAGATCAAAATACACAAGGATTCTCATTATTCTATAGATTAGAGTTCAATATTTATAGGCATACATGAAAGTCCTAAATTAAGAATTGTAAAATGACGATAAAAGACGAGACTGATAAGCTCCTATATTTGCACAAATATACGAAGGAACCAAAACACAGTCGGACTATATTGAAATGTAAATGTAAATGAGTACAACTTGCAAGATAGCCAAGTAATTTGAGGTACTTGGATCCTCCCTCTTGAAATCTCTCTCAAATCCTAATTCTTTCACCAATATATTACTTAACTTTCTTCTTTTCCGTTCCCACTCTTTATAACCAAATACTATAATAACCTCCTTAAGTAATAACTAATGTACCCTTAATATCCTAATAATACCCTAATAACATGCCTATTATTGTGGGCCCCTAAAACAGGCCTTGTCCTCAAGGTGTGGTTAAATAGAACAACAATAAAAATTGGATACTAAGCAAAGTAATGTTTTCTAATTTTTATTTTATATATATATACCGTTGCTAAACAATCCTTCAGAAACTTGAAATCTGGGTTTGTGCGTTGACTATAGGCAGATGGTGGCGAGTGGGTGGTGAATGCCAAGACAAAGGCTAGGGTGTGCAGGAACACGTGAAAAGAAAAATAAAGAAGAATCTGAAAGAAAGTTATTTATGGGAGAATAGGTCTGTGTGGGCTGGAATTAATGAATGGGATAAATCTTGTTATCTTTTAGGGGATATTTGGGCAAAAGAGTGAAGTTTAGTTTGAAAAGTTGTTTAGTTATGGGGTCCAAGTCCATAGTGGAAGGAGTTAATAAATAGTGGAATGGATGTTTTCTTATTGTGGGGCCCAAAATAGGTTTAAGAACTCTTTGGACCAAACAAGAAGTGGAGTTAAGTGGTTGTTTTTCAACAACTCCACTTCTCCCAACTCCTACCCTTTAAGCCAAACATGCCCTAAAAGCCTGGAAGGGCCAATACGACTTACAAGGGTTCTTGGCCTGGGCCTTTCTTAAGTGGTTGTTTTTCATTTGTGGCCCACAACTCTGTGACTCTTTCCCTTAACTTTTCTTCCTTCGTTTTCTTTTTACTTGTGTCGATGCACACCCTTGGCTTTGTCTTGGTTTGCATCCAAGTTGCCACCATCTGCCAATTGTCATCGGCCAAGCATAAGTTTCAGGTTTTTGAAGGATTGTTTACTGATGTGAATGCAGTCATTAAAAGAAGAAAAAAGAAACGGAAGGAACTATAGTTTGCAGATTATTGTTTTGTTTAAACACATCTTGAGGACAATGTATGTTTTAGGGGCCAGCAGTGACAGACATGTTATTAGGATATTATGGGTGTGAGTAATTAATTAGGAGGTTTTTATGGTATTCAGTCAGACATAGAGGGCGAGAGAAGGGAGAAAGTTGGGAAATATTTTGGTAAGTGAATTGGGGCTTGCGAGAGATCTAAAGAGGGGAGAGGCTAAGTACTTCGAATTCCTTAACTATCTTGTAAGTTCCAATCATTTACATTTGTATTTCAATATGGTTTGATTGGGTTTTGGTTTATTTCCTGCTGTTTGCTTTACATCCTTCTTAATATGCAGAGCGCTGTTAATCATGATATCATTGTTAATGCTGATGATGGGGAGAAGATACGGCTAGAGGAGCAAGCTTCTCAAGTTGCACGTAGAGCAGCCGAAGCATTGCGTCAGTCTAGAATGCTGCGAAGTAACGAGAGCATCTCAGTTCCAACATGGACTGGAAAAGCTGGAACTGCTGGTGCACCATCGTCTGTGCGTCGGAAGTTTGGTTCAACTGTTAACTCTCTAGTAAACAACAATTCCAAATCCTCAGATGAAGTATCTAGAAACGGAACTAGCCATTTAAATGGCTATGCTGCTGGAGCATCTTGTGGAAAGGCCTTATCTTCAGCAGAGCTGCTGGCTAAAATCCGAGGAAACCAAGAAAGAGCAATCAGCGCTGGGCTTGAACATCAGACAACTCCTTCAAGTAGTTCAAATAATGTAAGAGTTGCTGGTATTGGTTCTTCTCGGTCGTCGAAGAACTTATCTGTAGTACAACCCGAAGTATTGATTCGTCAGATTTGTACATTTATTCATCAAAGAGGTGGAACCACTGATTCAGCCAGTATTGTACAGCATTTTAAGGACAGGATACCCTCAAATGATTTGCCCTTGTTTAAGAATCTGCTGAAAGAGATAGCAATATTAGAGAAAAGCCCTAGTGGTTCATTCTGGGTTCTGAAGCCAGAGTATAAACAGTAATCTAAGCCACAATTAGTCATTTACTTCCATTGCATCAATGCCGTTTCCACTTCTGACTTGGAATTTTGTTTAGGCTAAATTACAAATCATCTGAACTTTGTTTTTGTTTAAGCTACCATTGGAGTAGTAATATGAATGAATCTTGAACGAACATTGAGACGGTCACATTGTTCCAAGTTTCTATCATGTCATTCCAAGTCTCGATGTTCGTTCGATATTTAAGTAGATTTCTACTCCAAGTATAGTTTAGAAACCTTTATAAGATCAATGATACTATTATAACGTCCAAAAGAATAAAATTCCAAAATAAAGTTCAAGGATATTTTTTTTTTGTTGTAATTTAGTCTCCTTTATGGCGTTTTTATTTTACTTGTCTAGATTCTTCCATTCTTGGTGTCCTTTTTTACCAGCCAAGCTGCAGCTTAACTGACAATGATACCGTGTACAGCTATTCTGAAACAGATTGTCAATAATTCAATTTGTAGAGTCCTTGATTTATGGATTGGTAGTCATTTTTCAAGCTGTAGATGGATTTATTTATAGCAATTCTAATCTTTCTTCAGTTCACGAAAGACTTGGGGACTTGCCAAGCTGTGTAGAAAACCTTTTGAAGGCTTTCGCAAACTCATTTTGTCATTCAACATTTTTTTTTAAAAAATTATTATAGCCTATGGTATTCTTTATTAGGTTCCAGTTCAACACACTGAAATTGCCTCCCAGTCGGATGTTGAGAACATTCGAGTTTAAT
Source organism: Benincasa hispida (assembly GCF_009727055.1). NCBI lineage: Eukaryota > Viridiplantae > Streptophyta > Magnoliopsida > Cucurbitales > Cucurbitaceae > Benincasa > Benincasa hispida. The sequence continues at coordinate 3,823,106 of NC_052353.1, forward strand.
GACATAAAAGAGAATATATTCATTATAGCCCTTGAAGGAAAAAATTATTCGACATTTGTAGGTAGATTTAAAAATATTCATGATGCCTCTTCATAACAATTAGATATATTTATAATTTTGAAATATTTTTTTTCCATCTCTTCTACATTTAATGAACAGTCATTTCAATGACTTCTATCATAGACTCCCCTTCACTTCATAACTATTTTTTTATCTGTAAAAATACAACTCGTATGACCATATAACATTTTAGTTTGATATCAAAAGTTAGATAACTGATTTTTAAAAATTTGTTTTCATTTGTTTAACTCGTCACTCACTCAAATTGTAACCACTACACTCTAACAAATCTCTCTAAATAACAGTTATATTATCATTAATAGTATCTTAATATTCTCAATGTTATCCTGTTAATATTTTAACATGAAATAATCATCACTTGTTGGAAATGGAGGGATGACAAAAGAATACATGGTTATAAGACATCGACATTATTTTAATCTAAAATTCTGGTTAAATAATTTTTTCCGTATGTAAAATGAAAAATATTGTTCAAATTTAAGGAAATTTGTTACATGATAAAATTGACAGACTAATTAGAGATTAAATGTAATTACAAACTAAGAAGATTTTAATGCTTAATTTTGGTGATCTCATGGTAAAAGTTAAAATTGTTATAAATTTAAAAGATAGAGTCAATATGAATCAAAGTTCAAATTGTTTTTTTCAACCTAAAATTTGTCTTTACTGAGGCAATTTGTATTTTGATATAAATCAGCTCAATGAGGCCTACCACTTTCCATTATATAGTATACACGAGGCATGCAAATTTGCAAGGACATTCTTTTATGAGTTGAATTACAAAATGAAATCAAGCCAATCAAGAACAGAAACACAAGGCCGTGGATTTAAAATAGGCTAAAGAGACAACTCAAGATCAATAAGGAAAATAACTGGAGAAGTATAGATATGTATTCCAAAGATTATTTTCCAATATGGTAATATAACTTGTAACTTCCCTTTCACCTTTTTTTCCTCCCCTCTCATTTCACCCTCAAGATGAGCAAAAAATGAAGATAACATCAAACTAAGACTTTCTGTTTTAATAACAAACACCAGCTTACATTGATCAGAATGCTGCCCATCCTGATGCTGCTGCCTTTGTTGAACCTGGTGCAGAAGGAAGATTTCTCTGCAAACGTGATTCAAACACGAGTTAAAATTGTGATAGCTTGTTTTTCGACACAAGGATACACACACCCGTACGAAAATACAAGCTACCTATGTTCTAAGAGAATCTAAAGAATAGGGATCAATATCGGATTTATATTTCAAATGCTTGGGCTATAAGCTTACACCAGGCACTATTCTTGAAGTTGGCCTAGCAAATATAAGGGCAAGCTTCAACACAAATGCCTAAGATAGTAGTGAATTCTAATCACAAAGGAGAGAAACCAATACTTGAGTCTAATCGAACTTAGTAATGAGTTTCCTTAAACTAATCTAGATTTAAATGGGTTATGCATAAAGGACAGAAGAACCATAATATGTAAGCTAAAGGGGCAATTTATACTAGTCACTTAAGAATACCATTATCCCCATCAAATATGTTTCTCTGAATCACAGGTATAACGGAACGAATTAACAAACAACTAACAGCAGACATTGTACCTCAAGTTGGGAAAGATCTGATAAAGGGTCGCTTGCATTGCTTACATTGTCCTTTTTTCCTTCATGACCGACATCACGGCATGTGCTGGCGGATAACTTCCGCACAGCTGGATCGTTTGGAGGGGGTGGAAGAGGAGTACTGATTTTCCTAGCTCCAGTTGGTGGTGGAGCAAGACTTAGAGTTTTTGGCTTTCCAGAACCAGACCCCGACAGGCCAGCAGCTGAGAGCATACCAGTTCCACTAGATGGTTTATGCTTCACATTGATTCGAATTGTTTCACCTTCCTATCATCCAGTCCATGGTAAAGAAACACAATTACAATGACAATATAAAACGTTTATAATTTTACAACTACTAAATCATAGTAATTACTTAATAGGTAACAGTTTGCTTGATTAGTTAGTTGAGGATTCTTTGTTTTAATGCTTTTGTATTCTTTCATTCTCCTCTCAATGAAAGCTACTAAATCATAGTAATTACTCACTAGGTATTAGTTTACTTGATTAATCGTGGGCTTTCGTATTTTTTGTATACTTTTGTATCCTTACAACACCATTATCGCAGCCAGAGGTTTGGCCTGCCAAATGAGTAATTCTATACTATTCGATGTAAACAATTCGCTCTCCTAATAGTTAGATCAGAGGATTCATTAATCAAATCAGTTCATAGTCAAGAACCCATCAGATTTAAATATCAGAAGTCCATCAAAATCCGGGGAAGTGTACCTTCAATCTGTGATTCACAGCAGGATGGATATCAATTTGGCTCTCTTCATTAGCATCGCCGCCGCTACTTCCGCCACTAGCCGGATCCTTCTCAAGATCCCTCCTAACGTACTTCTCATGGTCAGACAATGCCACATTGAAATCAAAAGCTTCATTTCGTTCGGCAAAACCTAACCCTACAAAAGCGTGCTTACCCCGGCCATCCTCGATCTTCAAAACGAAGTATCGAGAAGAGTCAAGAACGGTCTCAACGGAGTTCTCCCGCTGACCAGGATTAACAAAACAAGCAGCAAAGAGTTCGCCGGAGTTGGGATCTTCCAATCGGATCTCACATCGGTCCTTACAGGACACAACTCGAAGGCGGCCGGACCAGATCTTGTCGGATTGTAGCCACTCACCACACTTGCAGCCACCGGATGTGGTTCGAGGAGGAATTTTGTAGACGGAAACCTCACGAACGACAAGGAGAGTGTGCTCGAAGGTCTCATCGTCCTCCTCAAACGACATGGCGAATTTCTGGGAATGTGAGATCGATTGAGAAGAAAGCTTGAGGATTTCTTCAAAGAGATGGAATTTGGGGAAATGGGTTCTTCAAAAAATTGAATTTATTGAAGGAATTAAAGGTGAGATTTGAGAAGAAAGCATTAGAAACAGAAAAGATGCAAAACACAGACGTGGCTTTGAAGAATTGTGTTCATCCAGAGGTCAACTCTACTGTGTCATACCCCCATTTTACTCATTTGCCCTCTTTGGATGTCCCAAAAATACCAACAAACACGGATCAATTTTAAATGATAAGCTCCAAGCTTTTTTTTTTAATACAAAAAATATTTTAAAATATTTACATTTTATAGTAAAAAGTTTTAAAATGTTTGCATTTTTAGAACTCTTGCTATAAAGTGTAAAAATGTTTTAGATTTTTTTATTTATAAGATTTTTTTCCTTCTTAAATTATCTTTTTAGTTCTCGACTTTTGAAGAATATATACGTCGAGCGTCTATGTTTTAAAAATATATAATTTAATTTTGGAGTTTTTAAAGTACATTTAAAGGTCTACTTTTAAAAATTTGAAATTAAAAAAATAAAAATTGAAAAACTATCTCTTCCCTCAAATTATTTCTTAAACTTATTTTTCTTAATATATAATTATTTAAAATAATAAAAAAAATAATAATCTAGAGTTCTAGTAAATATATTCTTAAAAACTTGGGACTAAAAAATTATATTTTGAAAACCTAGGAACTAAAGGGACATGTTCTATAAAATTCGGAGACTGAAAAATGTATATTTTGAAAATTTAGGGACCAAAAAGGTATTTTCATGTAGAGTAATTTTGTAAGAAAATATATTTCGCTAATGAATAAGTTATCCTTCATTTGGATCCACTCTCATAAATAAACTAATTTTGATGATTTGTTAGTATTTTATAGCTATTTGTACTTTTAAAATTATTTCAAAATCACCTAAATAAAATCATTCTAAGATCTTACCAAATTAGCTACAAAAATCATCATGTAATTATTTTTAATAAATAGAGAAAAAAAAGAAGACAAGAAAATGAAAAATCACTCAAGATTATTGAAAAATTGATACTAAGGGTGTTTTATGTCACAATTCAAACAACCTAGACGACTCAATCTATAATGTAATTGTTGAATTGAGTTAGATTTTTTTTTTCTTGATTTAGATTGATCAATATTTTTCAAGAATCAAATTTCATGTAAAAGTAGTTTAACATTCTTTTTTATCAAATTTTTTTCTTATAAAAATCAAACTACTTTTGACTTTCCAAAAATTTAAAAATGTGTTTCTAAATTTTTGTTTGTAAAAGATGGTTATATTTTAACTGAATATTACCAATTTTACAACGAAAATAAATGAAACTTCGATATACATACATTTTGAGCATATACAGAGATAAAAGAAAAAAGAAAAAATGGACTAAAAAATGTGATAATTGGAACTTCAAAAGAGTCTATCCACGATGAATGTTCAAGTTAAATTGGCGCTAAAATTTATGTTATCAAGTACACACAGTAAGCTCGTGTTCAACTCAATTACACCTATAATTAGAATAAAACCTTGAATATCATCGCTTTGATGTTAGTTATTATTGAATCAACAAACATCTAAGGTCATTTGTGTAATGAACTTTTTATATTAGAAGGTTTCAAAGGATTTGCAAATCTATTTTCAATCAGAAGGGGATGGAGACTTAGCTTCTAATGTCTTTGGAAACGTTTTCATGGTGAGCCATTGCCTTGAGTTTATAAAGCCATTATACCTTTTTTTAAAATTAAAAAAAAAATTAGCATAGGTGATATTATTATACAACAATAAGGGGATCCCACAGCATGGGATCAAGGCATCAAAGCAACAAAGCACAAACAAAAACAGGACTCAACTGAAACAAAGCTGAAACAAAAGCAAACAACACCGTCCACCTGGGAGAAAAACAAAGAAAAGGAAACAAAACCCCACAACCTAGGGCCAACAACAAAACAAAGAATATCAACAAGAACAAAAAGAGGAAAAACATCCATAAACGCACTAGATAAGACCAAGAAGATCAGCTCGCCAGGAAGCAACGTGAGCATGAACCGTAGAGACTATAATGTGAAACAGAGCAGACACTGTCCTCGGATTACCCCGATGAAATCGCCAATTACGCTCCTACTAAATGTAGTAGATGGAAGCACACCAGAAGACACGGAACAACTTACTATGCACCTCCTTACCTAACCCCACTCGGCAAACCCAAGACAACTTAACATCCCAACCCACAACCCGATGAGACGAACCCAACTGACGCAACACACCTAACCGCACCTCTCTCCCAAACCCACACTAAAAATAATAGATGATCCTGCGACTCCACAACTCCCCCACACAGAAGACACCCCTCTCCGACAACACATCCCAACTCCTCAACCAATCCCGTATACCTAACCTGTCCTCACAGCTAACCACACACAGAAGGAATGACGCGGAATACCACCCCTAGACCATAAAAGACCTGCCTAAGACACCCTAGGACGACGAAGGCACAAACTTCACTAGCAATAGAAAATCGACCACTAGCACCTGGCACCCAAACCTAATAATCCTCCCCTCTCATCCTGGGCCCCACTGCCTGAATAAAACCTCAGATCTCGAGCAACTCCCATGACATTATAGGCCACCTCCAACCTCTCTCACCATCCATAAACTCCGACAACCACGTCTCCATATTACTCTCTGCATCATAGACCACCGTAGCCCCATATGAATCCATAATCACACCCCCCAGCAACCAAGGATCCCATCAAACAAAACATGACCTTCCATCACCCACTATCAAACAAACCAGGTGCTTGAATATATCTCTCCAACGCAAGATAGCCCTCAAGCACTAAGACCTCCCAACCTCACCGAACAACCCACAAAGACCACCCACACAAAACATACGCCTCTATCCACACCACCCATAAAGAGCCTGATTTAATTAAAAGAAGCCAGAGCAGCTTCATAATAGAAACCTAATTCCATGAAGCCACATGTTTCATACCCAACCCATCTTCACCCTTTGGCAAGCACACCTTATCTCATGCCACCCACGCACCACCCAACTCTCCACACTGCCCTTCCATAAATAACTACGCAACAGATGATCAACCTCATGAGTTATACACGCAGGCAACACGAAGATGCTACACTAAAACACCTGAAAGGACTGTAAGACAGACCTGACAAGCCGTAACCTCCTAGCAAAAGAGAGGGATTGAGCCGCCAGCTTTTAATACGAGTTGTAATCCTCTGTATCAAAAGCGCACAATCTACAACCCTCAACTGACCAACCAATAAAGGTAACCCCAGATACCTAATAGGCATCGAACCAAGAGAGACACCCATATACCTGTCTCTTATACACATCTAGATGTGTATAAGAGACAGACGTAACAGATGATCAACCTCATGAGTTACACACGCAGGCAACACGAAGATGCTACACTAAAACACCTGAAAGGACTGTAAGACAGACCTAACAAGCTGTAACCTCCCAGCAAAGGAGAGCTGTCTCTTATACACATCTAGATGTGTATAAGAGACAGCCCAACAGATGATCAACCTCATGAGTTATACACGCAGGCAACACGAAGATGCTACACTAAAACACCTGAAAGGACTGTAAGACAGACCTAACAAGTTGTAACCCTGTCTCTTATACACATCTAGATGTGTATAAGAGACAGCAACTAACCCAGACAACCCTGCAAAATCAAGACCTGCCTCACAAACTCCAAAGAATCTCTCTCAGCTGCATAGAAAATCATCAAATCATTTGCAAAACCCAAATGAGTCAGGCCTACATGCTCAAACCGATCATGGAACCTAAACTACATAGGAGGCTTATTCAACAACTTGGACAGAACCTCCATCACCACCACAAACAAAAAAGGAGACAATGGATCCCCCTACCTCAACCCCTTCCTACAGAGAAAACCCCCTCGAAGGAACCATTAATCATCATAGAGAGCGTAGGTGAAGTAACACAAGCCCTCACCTAACTAATAAACTGAAGGGGCGTACCTATAGCAATCAACACACCAAACAGAAAATCCCAATTGACCGAATCATACGCCTTCTAAAGATCAACTTTCAACACACAACGTGACTTCCCTCTGCCCACCTTATAGCCCCCTACAAGCTCATGACATAATAAAATGTTATAAAAAATCGACCTACTAGGGACAAACGCAGGCTGGTTACCACTAATGAAATCATCCCCAACCACTCCAACAACTCTATAAAAATCCACTGAAAACCCATCAGGCCCAGGAGCCTTCTCAGATTTCAACAAGAATAAAGTCTTCTGAATCTTATCCCGACTCACTGGGCGACCAAGCGCCTCCACCCCCTCCGCGGACCAGCTAAACTGCACAATATCCTCAATTCGGGCAGTAAGATCCCTATACCCCACATGTTGAGACCTCAAACTACTATGAAAGAAATCCACTGCCACCCCCGACAGCACCATCTGGCGAGTCCCCTCAGCATCCACAACTGAGAATAAACCACTGCAACTACGGCGAGAACGGACATAACGATGAAAAACGCCATGTTCATTAACTCCAGCCACCTTACCCTAGCCTTCTGCCGGAGCGACTCCTCCTCCAATCTAGCCACTGACCAGAATACCTCAGTGGCCCGAGCTGCCTTCGCACACACCGACTCTGAAAAAGGATCCCTCTCCAACTCAACCTGAGCAGCCTCCATAACCTGCCTAGCAACCAGCACCTCATCAGATAACATAGAGATACGTCTACTAAACGAGGCACGTAAAATTCTCTTTACTGCCTTCAAATTTTGCACGAAGCTAACCATAGGGGACACATCCTCCGACCTTCTCCACGCTGACCTAATAGTATCAATAAAGCCGTATGCCTCCGCCCAATGAGTAAAATAGCGAAACGTATGAGGTGACCTACTCCTTGTTTCCCCTGTAGACACCAGAAGAGGGCTATGATCGGTAATCCCTCATTGCCCAACCCTAACCTCCAAATACGGAAAAACCACCTTCCATGCCTCATTAGTCAAGCAGCGATCCAACCGACGTAAGATACCATTCCCCTAAACTTTACTAGTCCAATTAAATCAGTTACCTATCACCCTCATCTCAACCAGATCCGCCTCCAACAACGCCCCATCAAACTCCTCCATCTCCCTCAAGCTAGGGCAACCATAAAGATCGTCTGAACTACTACAAATAGCATTAAAATCACCCATAACAAATCCAGGAAGCTGCCATGAGGCACACACATCAATCAATTGGGTCCACAAGTTCTGCCTATCACTCACATTATTAAAGGCATACACAACATCAATATGTACCCTAGCACTAGATACAATATCCACCAAAGTTCCAAAAATGAACTGATCCCCACTAACATCCAGAATAAAATCATAGACACTATTCCGCCACATCACCCAGATCCTCCCAACTCCCCTCACACTGTAGCTACTCACATAACTCCAAGCATCACCAAACCTACCCACCACTATACCGAAGTTTTCGTGGTGAACCCTCGTCTTAAGAAAACAGCAGAAAGTAACAGAGAAGGACAGAAAATCCGCCACCACCCTACACTTGACTGGGTCATTCAACCCCCTAACATTCTAGGATCACTAGATCATGAAACTTGCAAGAAGTCACACCTACCACCTCCTACTAGGCTTTTACCCGAACATTCAAACATTCTATCCAAAACAGACAACAAATCAGGATCAGACTGCACTAATGCCAGTGCCAACGATTCTCCCCTTTTATCATTCAATACATCAAACTGATTACGATCATCAACATGCTTAACAAACCTCGTAATCCCAGGGGAGCTATAAACTACTCTACTCCTCAAGGGCAACGATCCCGAAGACCCACTGCCAACCCTATGTCCTACACCCCATCTATCATGCCGACGACGACTAACCATAGTAAACTCGTCATCACACCTTACACTCCTATTCCCAATCACTAGGTGATGGTGGGAAATTGGAAGTCAATTTTACTCGACAACCAACTTCCCTTGGACGCGGTATGCGATGCATGTTTCTAAGATATGCGTTGTTAGTCATGCGTCGATGGTCATGCGTTGGAATGAGTATGCGTTAATAAATGTATGCGATGACCATGCGTCCTGCCACAAGTTTTCTTGCGTTCACGCTAAGTATAACATGAACGCAAGTTTCTCGGGTAATTCGAGTTCGAACACAGAGACTTGCAACTATATGTTTGCGGTGATTGTGCATGTGGCGGTTGAATAAAAAAATGGAGGGGATGTTGTTAAGTTAATCCTACTCCTACTCGTATCTATCAGACAATGCAATGAGAACATGCATGAAAGGTAGAGATACAACAAACCTTGACCTGAAATAAATGTATGGGAAAATAGATAAAATGCGGAGATGTTTTCATTGCAAAACTTAAGAGTGATCGTAAGGGCAACCCTAGTCAACACAAACTAATGCGGTCATGCAACACTCATACAATAGTAAACCACCTCTCGGTGCGAATGCTACGACTTCTAATGCTAGAACGCATGCGATGTATGTGCAGATGTGTCTATAGGGCCTACACACAAGCCTCTAATTCTTGTCTATACGAGGATATACAAACAAGGCGACCACATATCATCATTCCTATTCCTAGGGTGCATGCGATGCAGTGTTGACAAACAGAGCTTATCTCTAAGTCCCTATCTCTTGCTTATGCCGATCTAATCTCGCACTCCCGAGTCTAGATTCTAACCTAGCTCTTTCGAGTCATTAGTTCTTTCTTTAGACTCTCCCTCGAGTAGCTCTAAAGGGGTGTTGAGAACAACATAAGACAAGACAAACGCATGAACTTGGTTGACGCAAGATTGTTACTATCACTAGTGAACAACGCATACCTTGCTTAATGCGTCCAACCATTTACCCTCCCGGGCAGTTGATTATTGCTGACTTCACTCATAGACAAGCAATGCGTTAGCCTATAGACAGGCGTTGCAGCAACTTTGCACTAATGAAATAAGGTTACTCACACACTCGCGCAATGCACACCTCTCGGTGGGTTGCTACATGCTTCATATTCCTAATCCACATGACTAAGTATGCAATACCCAAGTAATCCCACTAAGTGTTGCAGTGAAAGTAATGATGCTAAGCAATAAGATGGAAATGGAGTCGAAGGAATAAAGAAATGCATTGAAAACACATTGTATTAATTTCTTAATTCAAAATGTCATACAATACAATGTAGGAAAAGAAAGGAAAAAGAAATAACCGGCTGGAAGTAGAGCTTTGCTTCCAGCAGATGTGCATCAAGGCTGCCGGTGGTGCCATGGATGGGCGGAGGAGTTGACTCTCTCAAGATCTAACTCCGGTCGAAGGCTCCGGTCGTCACTCGGAATGGATGAAGGAGGTGAAGAACTCTCAAGCGTCTTCTCACGCATTTAATCTGGATCGCGGGGAAAATCCTCAGTTGAGGGATAATCTCTGGATGATTTTGAATTTTGCTCATCGGCTTTTATTTATAGAGTTTGGACCGTTGACAACATTAATTGGACTGCTTTGAGTCTAACGTTCGGCGTGTCAATCCTTTCTGAACCTCTGCCACCAACGGCGCGGTAGGTGAAATGTCAGCATCAACTTTTGATTTTCTCAAGGAAGATACGTTGATGCGTTCATTCCACCTACTTTACATTGATCCCATTAGAATGCATTGTCGGTAGCCGAAATCATTCAATGGCTGCATTCGCTTAACATCGTAACTCTACATGATGACCGCAATCGTTTGACGAGCGCAACTCCTATGCGATGGACGCATATAACTGATTACCACAATATCCATGCATTGATCGATGCGTTTTCCTTGCGATGGAGTGTTTCTCCGCATGCGGTCGTCTATGCGATCGTTTGATTTCCGCTTTTGCATTCATTTCCTGCATTGGCTAAAAAAATAGAACATTGAACGCATAATTAACGCAAAGTAATGGGTTAGCTGAGATTCGCCATGCTGATCGACGCAAACTCCTTTTCTCATGAATTCCTATCATGATCGTCGCAATTTCTGCCAAACAACCTTCATAATTCTAAGTAAGAGGACTAAGATGACATGCATTTTTGCATGTCATCACACCCCCAAACTTAAAATCATGCTTGTCCTCAAGCATGCGTTATACTCAAGAAATTCTAACTCGCATTCATGCTTTCCTTTGCGATGACTAGCTTCTCAGAATATAATTCACACACACCTTTGACCGTCACCACAATGCTCTCCTCCACTTTGGCTGCTTCTTCAAAAAGATCTTTTCTAAGTTTAAATCCAGTAAACCTTTGCTCAAAAACTCTTATTCATTCACCGCAATTTTGTATTTAGCTTTTGAGATTGCATTCATTAAAAAAAATACTTCAAAACTTTGTGATGACTTATTCAAATGCGGCGTTGAACTTGGTTATACCCTTCGTTTTGGCTTACCCCTACGTGTGTCATGCGAGCATCCAACTTCGGTTACGTTCCATATTCAACTCAATTCTTGTTTCTTTTGATTTGGTTTGCGCCGGACAGAGGAGTTGCACTAATGCGTTGATCTTGGCGACTTGCCTTTGTTTTGGCTTGCCCTCACGTGTGTCATGCGGACATCCAACTATGAGCAAGTGCCTTTCACAACTTAACTCTTATCAACATGAGTTTCCCCATTGCATTGACAGTGGAGTTTTTATTCCCAAAAGCTCACTTAAACTTTCTTTTTTTTTTTTTTTTTTCAAATGATCGCAATATAATGAACGCAATTCCCCGAGACCGCTGCCACCCCCAAACTTAGAGGTTGGCAGAGTTCTCATTGCAAAGCTAAAAACAAAATTACAAGAATGCGTTAATAAATGTTTGAACAAGGGTTTGCACAAGATAAAACTCAAGACTTCCAAAATTTGAATAAGCTAATAAAAGTGAAGAATGCCTTGTGTTGATTAGTTAGAAAATGCGGTGAACTATACATACCATCATAGAAACATCGCAAAACAACGCAATCGGGAAAAAGAGAATTTCAAAAGGATAAGGCATACAAGATAACAAGAAAAGACCTTAGACGGAACAATGCATGCGCTCATGCGTTGGAATCCATACGATTGAAGCCATGCGTTGAAGGGTGAAAGGAATTCTTCTTTTGAACTACGAATCGAGGATACTTATTATTGCACCTACAAGAGCAAACGTACCACAACCAAGAACGAAGCCATATATCCAAAATAAAAATGAAAATAAAATAAATAACCTATACTATGAAAGCAAAGTAAAGATAGAGCATAAGACGTCCCTGGAAAAATAGGAGTGTTGTCACCGCAAGGAGTCTTCCATGCAGGAGATGGCTCTTAACTGCTTGGATCAAGTTGCCCTGACCATTGGAACTTCTAGCAATTGTTGGGCGCATGTTGGCCACCATGAGCTTAAAACTGCCTTCAGTTATTTTGCGACTGATTGCCCTTCTACCTTGGGGTCAACATTGGCTTTTAGCGCATCGCCTACGCTTCAATATTGTTTGCAACCTGGTTGTACAAGCTGCAATACACTCAAGATAAAAAGTTTGCTCATAGAGACATAAAACTTAACAAACATTTAGTTGCTAAGTCCCCGGCAACGGTGCCAAAAACTTGATGGTGAGAAATTGGAAGTCAATTTTACTTGACAACCAACTTCCCTTGGACGCGGTATGTGATGCATGTTCCTAAGATATGCGTTGTTAGTCATGCGTCGATGGTCATGCATTAGAATGAGTATGCGTTAATAAATGTATGCGATGACCATGCGTCCTGCCATAAGTTTTCTTGCGTTCACGCCAAGTATAACATGAACGCAAGTTTCTCGGGTAATCCGAGGTTGACACAGGGACTTGCAGCTATATGTTTGCGGTGATTGTGCATGCGGCGGTTGAATAAAGGAATGGAGGGGATGTTGTTAAGTTAATCCTACTTCTACTTCTATCTATCAGACAATGCAATGAGAACATGCATGAAAGGTAGAGATACGACAAACCTTGACTTGAAATAAATGTGTGGGAAAATAGATAAAATGCGGAGATGTTTTCATTGCAAAACTTAAGAGTGATCGTAAGGGCAACCCTAGTCAACACAAACTAATGCGGTCATGCAACACTCATACAATAGTAAACCACCTATCGGTGCGAATGCTACGGCTTCTAATGCTAGAACGCATGCGATGTATGTGCAGAGGTGTCTATAGGGCCTACACACAAGCCTCTAATTCTTGTCTATACGAGGATATACAAACAAGGCGACCACATATCATCATTCCTATTCCTAGGGTGCATGCGATGCAGTGTTGACAAACACAGCTTATCTCTAAGTCCCTATCTCTTGCTTATGCCGATCTAATCTCGCTCTCCCGAGTCTAGATTCTAACCTAGCTCTTTCGAGTTATTAGGTTCTTTCTTTAAACTCTATCTCGAGTAACTCTAAAGGGGTGTTGAGCATAACATAAGACAAGACAAACGCATGAACTTGGTTGACGCAAGATTGTTACTATCACTAGTGAACAACGCATACCTTGCTTAATGCGTCCAACCACTTACCCTCCTGGGCAGTTGATTGTTGCTGACTCTCTCAAGATCTAACTTTGATTGAAGGCTCCGGTCATCACTCGGAATGGATGAAGAAGGTGAAGAACTCTCAAGCGTCTTCTCACGCATTTTGTCTGGATCGTGGGGAAATTCCCCGGTTAAGGAATAATCTCTGGATGGTTTTGAATTTTGCTCATCGACTTCTATTTATAGAGTTTGGACCCCCGACAACATTAGTTGGACTGCTCTGAGTCTGACGTTCGGTGCGTCAGTCCTTTCTGAACCTCTACCACTAACGGCGCGGTAGGTGAAATGTTAACATCAGCTTTTGATTTTCTCGAGGCAAATGCATTGATGCGTTCATTCCACCTACCTTGCATTGATCCCATTAGAATGCGTTGTCGCATAGCCGCAATCATTCAATGGATGCATTTGCTTAACACTGCAATTCTACATGATGACCGCAATCGCTTGACGAGCGCAACTTCCATGCAATAGACACATACGGCTGATTACCGAAACATCTATGCGTTGATCGATGTGTTTGCCTTGCGATGGAGTGTTTCTCCACATGCGGCCTTCTATGCGATGGCCCGGTTTCCGCGTTTGCATTATTTCCTGCATTGGCTACAAAAATAGAACATTGAATGCATAATTAACGCAAAGTAATGGATTAGCTGAGATTCGCCATGCTGATCGATGCAAACTCCTTTTCTCATAAATTCCTATCATGATCGACGAAATTTCTGCCAAAAAACCTTCATAATTCTATGTAAGAGGACTAAGATGGCATGCACTTCTGCGTGTCATCACTAGGCTTACTCCCCTTCCCACCAATACTCAACTTCTGACCCTTTCTTACACTCTCAAGGCCGCCTTTCTTCCCAAAACACCCCTCATTAACCATCATAATACTCAAATTCTGACTATTTGCCACACCTTGTTTGTCATACAAAGCCTCAGTATGCCTAAAAGAGCCACATCAAGCACACTTACGAGGCTTCCACTCATACACTACTGGAATGATAAACTTTTGACCCCACATTCTATCAGTGACTGAAGGGGCCAATAACGAATCACCATCCACCTGAACACAAACTCTTACATACGATAACCAATGTCGCTCTTTAGTTGCAACATTAAACGAAACAGGCTTACCCGCGACACTAGCCAACACTGCTAAACACCTATCTGTCCACAACTTCAAGGGAACACGCTCCAGTTTAATCCTGATAAGGACAGAATAAAAAAAAAGGTTTCAGGAACAATACCTGGTGACCACTATCGTAATAAGATGGGTTTGCTACCCAAGTGCCACGGACCATTCTTCAGCACCCAGTCCCGTGACTTTGCCTTTTGAAATTTAAAGATAATCAATCCATTCTCCAGCAAGGTAATAGTTGACATCTCTACGCGTCCCCAAATTCTCTGGATAAGGCGATAAATAACAGAATGCGGGAGTTTTGCATCCACAAACTGACCTATCAAAGATTTCTCCCATAAACAAACACCCGCATCAAGAACCTTCTCACAAGGCTTAACAATCAGTTAATCATATTCAATCAACTGGGGGGAGGGAGGGGTAAACTCTAAATTTCCCCTCAAATTGGACCCAAAAAGGGCCGCCCACGAATTTCCCTCCTTTCAAACTGAAACCGGATCCAACAGAACTAAACCGCTCCCCCATTGAACCTAATCAGTTCGTCATTGAACCACACTCTGCAGCTGAACCAACGTTGGTTTGAACCAGCTTCCCACTCACGCCCGTAGAAATCAGACGCTCAACACTCTCCACAAACCCAACCCTATTTACCTCCTCATGGTCCAGTTTCAGCCTTACCGCGACCCCCATCTTCAGCCCAACATCTCTCAGCCGACCCCCCATAACACCCAAGTCATTCCGTCATTCTCCCCTGCTCCCTCTTTTCCAGCCCACTTCCATCTTGCAACCCACTCAGCCTACTCCCATTAGGCCCATCCCCATCTCGCATATCGCCCAATGTATTAGCCACACTCGCCCCAACTCCCTCAAAGCCCAACCCAGGCACACCTCTCACAACCTATGCCTCAACTTTAATAGAGCCCAGACTCCCCTGCCCAACACCTGAACCAATACCCAACCCACCCAGATTACTCAAACCATAGTTCTCCCCAATTTGAATTAATTCCGGTTCTAGGTTAGAGGACAAAGGCGTCTTCATCCCTTCGAGCGTCGTCGAAACACTAACCAACAAATTTCCCAGCCCAACTCTAGCAACACTCCCCATACCATACCCTTCACCCTCCTCAGAACGACCATCAGACACCCCAAACTCCTTCACCTCCGAACGAGCCACCAAACCGGATTCAACCTCCGGTTTAAGCAGGCGAAAGCGTTGTCGTGCCACGCGAGCTCCGTTCTTCTCCTTTAGTCTTAAAGACAATTGTTTACACACCATTCTCCCAAATCAACTACCCAACACCCAATGGGTTCCATGGTAGTGATAACCTAGAGGCCGAAAATACCCAACACTTACCTAACACCCGACAGAATCACGCGGCTCCCCGATTCTTACCACCCAAAACTTATCACGTTTAAGAATCACGACGATTGAAAACTTACCACCTAACACCCCGATTGGTGACGACGAGGTTGAGGTGGCTGATACAGAGCGACCATTGGAGATCTCACGGTGACGACAAGGAACCTCCTGAGATCGCACGGTGAATAGACTCTGGAGACAACACACGGTAGCACAATCAACAAGTCTCACCATGGTCGGAGAACGCAAAATTACAAAATAAAATTATTATGTAATAACACAAAATTACAACATGCCAACATAGAAAATAAAAGGAAAAACTAGGATTTGGGAAACCTTTACCCTTGAAGAACAAACAGTTTTCACAAAAATTCACAAAAATGGCCACCACCAATTGAAACCTCCTGTATTCTCTTTTGGATGAGAATCATAGGAGTTTGTGGGCTCTGTGATCTTGGAAGAGGGAGTGACTGATAGGAGAAAAAGAGAGGTTTTGGGAGTTTTCTGTGTCACACACTAACAAAGAGATCGAGAGCTCTTGTGAAGAAGACAATCTCACACACAAAACCAACTCTCCTTGATCATGAGTTGTAGAGAGAATTAAGTGGAGGGAAGTTATTTTCCTCCCTTTAAAATTCAAAAATAAAAAATAAAAAAAATTAATTAATAACAAAATGAATTAATTATAATTATATATATATGTGTGTGTTATATCATATATAACATATAACCTATGGTTTAATATTGTATCATATACAATATAACCTATAGTTTTAATTCTCTCATCAATGGTATTTAATATAAATCTCATTTATATTAAACTTAATTATATGAATCTAATTCACATAATTAATATTTGAACCATATTAAGATATTTATTTCATCTCAAATCATGTATCAAATACATTATAGTAATTATATCATATACAATTAAGTAAAATTAATTAAATCACATATAACTATTTAATTCCCTCAATTAATTTGAACAATTCAAATTAATCCAAAATTGATTCTCATTTAATCCTTGTTGAACTACAAAGTTGACCTTATGGACCTATAGATTGAAGCTCCAATGGTACTTAAATAATTAATTAAACTCATTTAATTAAATTATTCAACATTCATTAACCATCAGACACTCCATTAAAGACCGACAGTTGCTCAAATATATTTCTATGTCCATTAATATAATTGTTGGGGTTGATGCTCTAAATCTCGTAGGGTTCTATAGTTTGTAAGCCTTGTATGAACAAACATATATGTGAATAATAATATTTGACATTTTATTCACTTTGTCTATGAAAATATGATATTTTAGTTGCATTAACCACAAACTAATAAACTAACATCCACGGTTATCGTTGTAACTTAAACATGCATGTGGAGATATATAGGTGGATCATGTTTAAATGATGACCTAAATGGTCTATAGTATATGGATAAGGCTGGGTACCTTATCCTGGTGACACTACGAGTATGGCCGCTTTGTAGGTGTTACAAATGTCATAAAGTGCTTCAAATGATCTGATCTTGATCATTCATGTATTAGACATGCGAGTGGAGATATTCTATACAAAGGAGTTTGTATAAGACTGGACCACGAAATGCTTAGTCTCATTATATAACGCCGTTCATAATAAAGACTTTCATTTCACTAGGATGACCATAGGTAACATGACCTTAATCCTGAGTGAGTTGTGAATTCCTGCCTATAAGGGCGGTCCTTTGATTTGTATGGGTGAGAGTGGTTAGATCGCCGATTCAATAAGCCTACCATTTTGATTTCGGGTCTTGAACAATGTGGCGCCACACCCTTACCTGGCCTGAAAAGGGTTTAGTCATAGTGGGACTATGATCTATTGTTCATTAGAGGAATCAATGGTACTTAAGGAGTTATATGTAACTATAGGGACAAACGATAATTTGGCCCAACTGTACTTACGAGCAATTTATGATGGGTGATCGTACTGTTGATTGGTTATATCCAATGGACATAGAAATATATCTGTAGTGCAAAGAGTGCAGTTGTCAGTCTTTAGTGGAGTGCCCGATAGTTAACGGATGGTGAATAATGTAATTAAAGAATTTAATTAATTATTTACATACCATTGGAGCTTCAAGCTACATGTCCATAAGGTCCCTAGGTAGTTCAAAGGATTTAGTTGAGAATCAGTTTTTGGGTTAGTTTGAATTGTTCAAATTAATAAGAGGGAATTTAATTATATATGATATAATTAAATAGATTCAATTATATATGATATAATTGACATGATGTATATGATACATTATAGTTTAATTGGAGGAACAAATACTTGAATATGATTCAAATATATTTTCTATGAATAAGATTCATAGTTGTTAAATTTAATATAACTATGATTTATATTAAATTCCATAAATAGAGAAAAAGAGCTATAGTTTATATTGTATATGATGTAATATTAAAAATATAAATTATAAATATAATATGATAAGTTGGTTATCATATTTATTTATAATTATCAACTATTTGATAATTAATTCCCTTTTTCTCTATAACCACCTTAGTGGGAAGTTAATCAAGTGGTTTTGTGGCTATTGGGATAAATAAAATATGATTTTATTTTTTCGATAATGAATATACACACGACTTAAGGTTACACGATTTTATCAGAATCTATGTGATAGAATTAGTTCTCTACACGATTCAATAAAACTCTATGCGGTAGCTTGTTCTTCCTTTAGTCGTATTTCTCCTCCAAACCACAAACTTCCTCCTAACCAAAATAGTCACCGCTCTTGGGTTCTCACCCCGAGAATACCAAGGTCACCAAGTGGTAGTGTCCTTTACACTGTTGGTTGGTTCGTTCTGTTGCTATTTGTTCGAGAGGAGTTCGTGCTTGTTCGAAGTGTTCGTGAAAGTTCGAAGGATTTACTTGAAGAATAGTTCTTCAAAGGTATAATCTCTAAACCCTTTTTCTAGTTCAAATGCATGCTGTAATTTATATTTTGATGCATAATCTGTATTATTTACTGTAAATGTTTGTTTCAATCGAAATAGGATTTGGACGATCTGCTTCTGCTCATAGGTTTTCTATAAAATGAGTTCCTTCAATTAGTATCAGAGCCAGGTTGTGTTCTGATTCCAAATTCCATTTGCTGCATTGAAATCGCTTACAGTTTGGTGGGTTTTAAGTTCTGCAATGCGTTTAACTGTTAAATGTATGTGCATGGTTTGGTGATGGATGTTTCGGGATAGTAATCTTTGTGTTCTTTTTACATTACAAAAGTTAATTTGTAAGGGCACCTGCGTTTTTGGGCATAAATCTTGCAATCGAGTATTCGTTTTGGTTTTTGAGTCATTTGTGAAACTTTAAACGCAAAGGTTGCAGTTCGTTTCGATGGAGAAGACGAAATGGTGGTCGCATCATGTAGCTTGAGCTAGAAGATCATTTAGATTTGGCTATGCGTTCGTCTAGAATTTTTGCACAATTGTGTAGGATCTGCTAAACGATCGCATAGCTAATACTACGCGATCGTGTAAAGTTGTTATTCGATCGTGTTGCATTGGCTGCATAATCGCGTAGGCACTCTAGGAGTAAATGATCGTGCGGTATTTTATACTCGATGCAAGGCATGCGTGATAAACGATCGTGTAGACTATCATGCTCATCGCATAGTCAGTAGCTACACGATTGCATAATATATGATACTTGGCACATGCTATTCAATCGTGTAGACTGCCATTCTTATCACATAGTCTTTAGCTACACGATCGCATGGTATGTGCTACTCAAAGCATGTTGCACGATCGCGTGGACTTTCATGCTCATCGCAAAGTTTAAAGCTACGCAATCGTTGCTACATGATTGTTTATACTCGACACTCGTTGCTCGACGATCAGGAGGATTGCTACACGATCAAGCTGTAAGGCTTCAAGGCGAGCGGTTCAAGACTCGGTCACCTGTTCCGAACCAGTGGACACAAACTTTTGTAATAGTTTAGCCTTTTCTTTTTCACTTTTTAGATATACTATCCCAGTCCATCAACTTTTATGTAAATATGCATGTGATGTATGTTTATTAATATATGCCATAATATATGTCATATAGTTTTAAAACCCACTATAGGTTATGCATTTAATTTTCATGCATCATTTTATATCATAAATGTTATAATATATTAGTATGCATGATTTACATTACATAAAGCATGCTCATGCATCATATAATATAAGAGTTATAATATATGCATGCATTATAGCATATCCATGCATAATTTATATTATAAATGTTATAATATAAGGTTGAATGTATGTATGGAATGTATGCTATAACTTTGTTCATTACTTGTTTATATAAAAGTTATATATTAGTAATGAATGAACATTGCATGAAGCTTGACACTACCTTAAGTTAATTTATAATTGTTATAAATAACTTATGTATGTCTAGCTTGCAATGCTGAATGGTTTTAATTGTTTCATTTTTTATAAGTGTTATAATTCATGGGATTATAATTAAAATCAATAATAAAGAGTTGCATGCAAACCTTAGGCTTTAATCATCTTTTAAAAGTGTTTTAAAATTTGATTAAGATAGACCTAATATCACATTTCTAATAAGATTAGAAATCTAAATTTAATCTTTTAAATCGGTTTAATAGGATTAAATTGATTCTAATAAAAGTTAAATATGTAACAAATGTATCTATAAGGGACCTTTTGTCTAAGGCTGATTCTGGTTAGGCTGGGGTACTTAAGTCGATGGAAACGTCGCACCCCTACCTGGGAACTTACCTGGAAAGGTGAATTAGATAGATTTGTTACATGCATGCAAATTTGTTGAAAAAGAGTTTAACAAGACTTGAATCAAAGTTGTTTAATCATCAAAAGCAAATGTTGTTTTTTAGCAAATTAAACAAACCACTTAGATAAAATCAGTAGCCAGATTTTCTAAGTTAATGAACCCTAGGTAAAACATTCAGCGAGAGGTAAATGGGTTATATGATACCTCACTTTAGCCTCTACACATTTCTCCCTAAAAGTTCACATCGTGAGATCTATCCTCGTCCTTGGGGCACCATGGGAGTGTCCCCCCTACGAGTGGCATTTGGGTAGGTCAATACCAAGGTGAATGGAGAGAATGTTCATAGTAAGTGGGAGCGGGATGTGTGATAACATATCCCTCAGTCTCTCTGATTAGGTTGGATAAAGTTTTTGTGCATCGCCTTGTGGCATCGTGGGTGTCCCCCTGAAGGATGGCAGTTTTGCACAACTCTTTATTTGATCTCCAAAAATGGATAGGGTTGTTTTAGTCTCTTGTCCTAATCGGCTTTCCCCTAAGGTTGGCTCATTAGTGCGGGACTTCAGGACCTAAAATGAGGGGTTACATTTACACATAATTGTTAGGATGTTAACAAATTTTGGACCGAACAATGGTGACTATTAGATTCAGTTACAAAGAATTGTTTCTATCTAATGGTTGAGATTGTCTCATTTCAGTGAAGGGACACTTGATCACCCTACGGTGACTTTTGTCCTGGCTCACTGAAGCATCATTGCAAAAATAGATGTCACTTAGGGTACATTAGACTATTTTGCTAAAACTTGATTGGTTTTCTAAAAGTGATTTAATGCAAGTAGAGTTAATTAACTTTGTTATTTTTTTTAGAAATTTAATTATGGCTACCGCTACACTTAGCTTGCTTGTCATTGATAAACTGACTGTCGAAAATTACGCTAGTTGGTAAAACACCATTAACATGATATTAATCATCAATGATCTTCGCTTCGTCCTTACGGAGGAGTCTCCTCCTATTCCACCTCCTACCATTGCTCGAAACGTTCGAGACGTGTATAAGTGTTGGACATGGGCAAACAAAAAGGCCCTAGCGTATATCTTGGCCAGCCATGCGAAGTCTTGACTAAGAAGCATGAGCCCATGATCACTGCACGAGAGATCATGAAGTCCTTAAGGGGAATGTTCAGACAATCGTCTGCACAGCTTAGGCACGACACTCTAAAGTACCTCTTCAACTCATGCATGAAGGAAGGAACATCTGTTTAGGAACATGTTCTCAATATGATGGTCCACTTCAACATGGTGGAGATGAACAAGTCGAGCATCGATGAGGCCAGCCAGGTAAGCATTATTTTGGAATCGTTACCAGCAAGCTTCCTTCATTTTGTTAGCAACGCTGTTCTGAATAGGGTTAAATATAACCTTACAACTCTACTTAATGAGTTGCAGACTTTCTAATCTTTGTTGAAAAGCAAGGAGAAGAAGGTTGGTGAAGCAAATGTTGATTCATCATCCAAAAAGTTTCACAAAGGTTCGACCTCTAGAACTAAGTCTGCACCTTCTTCCTCTGGCACTAGAAAGTGGAAGAAGAAGAAGGGTGGTAAGGGAAGGCGCCTACTAACCCACAATCTGCTGCTTGAAGGGGTAGGCAACTAGTGAGGGTTGATAAAGAAAAGT